>NC_056737.1:1027072631-1027142631 GCF_019279795.1 Protopterus annectens
TCAGATGTTAAAGCAAACATGGGAGGGCTGTGGCTGACAAAGTTCATAGATGACTGCAAACTAGGCGCCATAGTCGATACACCAGCAGACACATACATCCTACAAAAAGGCCTCACAGAAACGGGCAACTGGTGCCGGAGTCACGGCCTTAAACTAAATGCCAAAAAATGTATAGTCATCCCCTTTGGGAAAAACAAAGCACCCACAAATTATCACATAGACAGCAACCCACTGAGTACGGAAAAAGTAATCAGAGACCTAGGGACCCAAGTTGACAGCGATCTTTCATTTGGCACCCACGTTGCCAAAGTGGTTAGAAAAACATTCTACCTTGCACACCTCATCATGAAGGGATTCACATCCAGATCCATGGATGTCATTGTACCCTTATATTCCTCCCTCATCAGACCCATGATTGAGTACAATGCCCCATTTGGTATGTACCTCACCCGACATTTGCAACAGCTGGAGAGACCACAAAAGTACCTCACCAAGAGGATCAAGGGTCTCCAACATATGTCTTATTCTGCCAGACTAAAGAAACTTCAGCTCTATTCAGTAGCATACCGCCTGCTCAGAGGTGATCTCTGCCTGATGTACAAGGCCATGTCCAATCAGGATCTGATGGACATGCTCCACCTCAAAAAATCCAAATCCATCAGAACCACGAGAGCTAAAGACTTAAACCACGGCACAAGTATGAATAGGACATGCTGGAGGGATAGATTCATAACCCAGAGGCTTCCCATGCTTTGGAACAAGATCCCAGTTCATATTAGGCAGAGCCCCTCACTGACTCTCTTCAAGAGAAATCTTGATGAGTGGATGGGAGATCATAAGTTTACCCCAGGGGTCACATCTGTGTCACTGCTAGACAGGGGCACAGTAAAGTAATTCTATTATATAAGGGGACCTTCAGTGTGTCACTACTAGACAGAGGCACAGTATTCTAAATTTATTCTGTACATTTTTTGTACCATTTCATGGGGTGGCAAAAGCCACATCACTATGGCTAGGTGTACAAATGCCCCAGGGCAGATAGCCTAGTAGTATACTATGAAACTATGAAACTATGAAGGAAAGACAGTCTGTGACAGAGGCACCCCAGTCTAGGAACTGAACTGACAAAATAAGCTTTGTGAGTCACCAGTGCTTAATGCTAGAACACTGTGTCTCACATTTCTTAATTATTTTTTTTTTTATAGGCACGTTTTATTAAAAATGCTTTTGACAAAGTGCTTAACAATGTAACTGAATCAAATAATCATGAAAACATTAAAGATGAATTAGCAAATATATATTACTTAGTGAGCATCTCACTATGATGACCAGATTCATTCAGAAATCATAAAGCAGCGTATAATGAACTTAACAAAAAGTGTGTGAGCATAGATAGCAACAGTAACATAAAACAAACGATTCCAACACTTATCACAAACTTCTTATTTTCATTTTCAGACTTCAGTGGCGTAAAATGCATCGAATAGTATACAACCCTGGATAGCCCTAGCAAACACATTCATTTGTATGTAATAAATTCATGTAAAGACATTACCGCGCCCTCACACTTCATCTACAACGTGTCGCTCTGACAAAAGTCTCTACTAGCCTTCTGGCAAACAATTATTTAAGCAAAGCCAACATACACAGTATTAGTACATTTTTTATTTATAAATCAGTATATTCAGTGTTACAGTTTAATTGTATATTACACATGAAGTCTGCATTGCCCCTTTAAAAACTCCAGAAGCATTACATCATCCATTTAATTACACCATGTACTCAGGAGTGGTTCTAAAATACCTTGTATCAAGCTACTCCAGAGTGTTCTTCTTCTGGCTTTTCCAGGTTAGGGGTCACCGCAGCGGATCACCTGTCTGCTCATGATTGGCAGTGGAGTTTTACAGTGTTGAGTTGCCAGCCCAGTGCCCAACCTTCCACAGAAGGCACACACACATGCACACACTCATGCCTAGGTCCAGTTTAGAGCATCCAATCCACCTACAACACACCTGTTGGGAGGGTGGTCTAATGGTTAAGGTGTTTGCCTTACAAACACAAGGTACAGGGTTTGAATCTCACAGGGGATAACTGGCTAGGCTTAAAATGGCTCACAAGGGCAGTTAGCCTAGTATTAACCTATGAACCTACAGCATGTATTTGGTATGTGAGAGGAAACCGGAGCACCCGGAGGAAACCCACGTGACCACAGGGAGGACATGCAGACTCCGCACAGAAGGCACCCCAGCCGAGGATCAAACCAGTGAACCTCTTGCTGTGAAGTGGCAAAGCTAACCGCTGCACCACCGTGGCCACCCATCAAGCTACTCCAGAGTCTTCAGTTTAATTAAAGGGTCAATGTTGCAAATAGTATTTATGCATGACATTCAAATGAATAGTAATATTGACAAGGCAGTTCTTTTTTCCAATAAATTAATGCAGTATATAGTTATATGCACAAATACACAAAAAAGGATTCTAAAAATGCTAACTATTGTGTTGTATTCCAATGTTTTTGAAATAATTAAAGAGGCAAAGCAACAAGCAATTCTTATGTGTAACGTGCAGCAATTTAACATTGACAATATAGATTTTTATTCAGTGCATTAATTCAGTGTATGTTTGCTTTTCTTAAACACATACACACACACACACACACACACACAAGTTACAAATTGTATCTGAATGTCATAATGGTATATAACTACATATATATATATATATATATATATATATATATATATATATATATATGTATGGAACTGGCATTACTATTATAGACAGTCAAGGTGGCAAATAGCTTTTTACTGTAAGAACATAACATAGCTGCGTCAGGAAAATTATGCATCGGTACAAACAATAGCCGCCCACAGCAAGCATTATAATGTCAGTTTTGCCATCTGCATTAAACAACTTCCAAAGAAAGGCTCACAAATATAGGCAGTATCAGAATATACAAGAGTGAACATTTCAACTATCAGGACACATGCTACTGAGTTACATAACGCACAGACTGTAGCTGAAAAAATGGACCAACATATATTAAGTCCAAGATGGCAGTTTCTCAGAATATTTCCTCTTCCCTGAGATATAGCAATATCAGAGTTTACATATTTGGGGTGGAGGTAGAGCCTGCAAAAATGCAAAGGAGAAAAGCAATGGTTGATATCTTTTTTATGTATATGTTATGCTTTTCTTAACACCTGATCTTGGAATGTGGGTTGCAAATAGATAGGTAGTATTTTCCTTAACTAGGATTTCATTTGTTTGATCTAATTAGTAGTAGTGTGTGGGGGTGAGCACTTGCTAAAATGTACTTTTATGGGCCTATTTATATTGTTTGCTATGAATAGGCTGGTTTAAAATTAAACAAAGTGTATATTTTCCACACTTACTTCTAAGTACATAAAAGCTGATTTGTTTAGCATTGTTAAAATATTTCTGACTTTTGTTACTGAGGTTGGCTCGTCTGTAACACATAAAGGTTTGTTACTTTGGAAGACTAACTGGGTTTCATGATTTTTGGAAATTATTGTGACTGAGCTCATCAATGAAGTTTTAAGACCTCTAGTTTCTCTGTTTTTTATTTTTTCCTCAACGCTCATGGTAGTGAGGTTGGAACTAGACAGATTCCTGTGCTTGTTCATTTTTTATGTACAGAATATTAGAGATAGTTTCGGTATTATGGATTCTGGCCGTGTTTCGGTATTATGGATTCTGGCCGTGTTTCAGTATTATGGATTCTGGCCGTGTTTCAGTATTATGGATTCTGGCCGTGTTTCGGTATTATGGATTCTGGCCGTGTTTCGGTATTATGGATTCTGGCCGTGTTTCAGTATTATGGATTCTGGCCGTGTTTCGGTATTATGGATTCTGGCCGTGTTTCGGTATTATGGATTCTGGCCGTGTTTCAGTATTATGGATTCTGGCCGTGTTTCGGTATTATGGATTCTGGCCGTGTTTCGGTATTATGGATTCTGGCCGTGTTTCGGTATTATGGATTCTGGCCGTGTTTCGGTATTGTGGATTCTGGCCGTGTTTCAGTATTATGGATTCTGGCCGTGTTTCGGTATTATGGATTCTGGCCGTGTTTTGGTATTATGGATTCTGGCCGTGTTTCGGTATTATGGATTCTGGCCGTGTTTCGGTATTATGGATTCTGGCCGTGTTTCAGTATTATGGATTCTGGCCGTGTTTCAGTATTATGGATTCTGGCCGTGTTTCGGTATTATGGATTCTGGCCGTGTTTCGGTATTATGGATTCTGGCCGTGTTTCGGTATTATGCATTCTGGCCCTGCTGGATATGCATAAAGCTGTTTTCTGTCAGCATGCCACAGTCTAAGCAGTAAGAGCTCAAGAGTCTAGAACACTGAACGGCCTGTCATGTACAGCAACGAACAACAACACGTTAAGGTTTTATACATGCTAGTGCCGTGACGGATTGACTGAATGGCATATCACGTAAAGCAGCGAGCAGCAGCAACGAGTTGTGAAACTGTAGCAATCTACTCATGCACAACTACGGAAAAGTATCAGAAGCTATATTACCCCTTATTACATACTGTATGATAGGCTCTGTCATACAGTTAAAATGTATTTATATCAGCTGGGGAAATTTGAAAATAGCATTCACAGTTGTGGGTAACATATTATCCAATTATACATGAGTACTTATTGAATGCATTCATAAAGGTTTATAGGATTACATGTCTACTGATAGCAGTGGCAAACACAAGTAATATAAAATATGTTCAACATACTTTATGTTACCAGATGTGCAATGAATATTACAGCATATGTTCTAGGCAGTAGGCATCTGTTCTCTCCTTTTGGAAAGATATTTGTACAGTTAACAGAAGTGCACATTTACTAGTGCAGGAGGTGAAATACATTTTGTAGTGCAGTACCCCCGATGTAGTAATCATTGTAGGAACACTGGGGTCTTCATTTCCTGTGTTACCTGTGTTCCTTTCTACCTTTTTAATTCAAGTTGTATTAGCAGTCTGTTTAAGGTAAACACAATGCATTTCAAGCATCCTTTTTGACCTCCAGTATCAGGATATACAGTTATAATAGTGACGTGTTCAGCTCTAGTTTGCATATTACCCATGACTCGTCAGATATATGTATTATACATGATGTGTTAACATAACTGTGTAGTAATTGCAGCAGAGTGTACTTTCTTGCTACTGTACTGGAGTATAACATATCTTGCAAGCACTGTGCAAGCATACAGTGATACCACCACAAATGAAATGAGCATTGCATATAGTCAAAAATATAACCCTAAGGTCAGTTAAAAAATATGTACCACAACCATTATTGTTAATCTAAGGCTTTTTATGCATGTTGTTGGGTTTGGGAAAGTCTTTGCAATAATATGTTTTAAATATTGTCAGTGGAGTTAAACAGCTGTCTAAGAAAATATACAAATGTCTGATTTTGAAGAAAAATGACACAGAAATGGTACAATAGTTATATTTTGCAATACTTTCAGATTTATGTGCAGATACTATAGGTATCAGAACTCTAATTCAACCAAGGTTTCACAGCTTCTACAATAGTAATATAGGCATTTTCAATCTGCATTATACATGTGGTGACTACAGTCTGTGTGGACGATGAACCATACTCATAGTTGTATATCCCCAGTGTGAGAGTACATAGTAGAAACTTAGATAATTGATATTATAAGAACATTATTATAGCAATGTGACAGATACTTCTGAGTAATATGCAATTTAATTTTGGTGGCATACCTAAGATGTATACCAAAAGAAAAAGCAGCTATTATCTCAGTGTCTCAGTCATAGGTTGTATTATCTCACAGTCTCAGTCATAGGTTGTATTATCTCAAAGTCTCAGTCATAGGCTGTACTATCTCAGTGTCTCAGTCATAGGTTGTATTACCTGAGAGTCTCAGTCATATGTTGTATTATCTCACAGTCTCAGTCATAGGTTGTATTATCTCAGAGTCTCAGTCATAGGTTGTATTACCTGAGAGTCTCAGTCATAGGCTGTATTATCTCAGTGTCTCAGTCATAGGTTGTATTATCTCAGAGTCTCAGTCATAGGCTGTATTATCTCAGAGTCTCAGTCATAGGCTGTATTATCTCAGGGTCTCAGTCATAGGCTGTATTATCTCAGAGTCTCAGCCATAGGTTGTTTTACCTGAGAGTCTCAGTCATAGGTTGTTTTACCTGAGAGTCTCAGTCATAGGCTGTATTATCTCAGAGTCTCAGTCATAGGTTGTTTTACCTGAGAGTCTCAGTCATAGGTTGTATTATCTGAGAGTCTCAGTCATAGGTTGTTTTACCTGAGAGTCTCAGTCATAGGTTGTACTATCTCAGAGTCTCAGTCATAGGCTGTATTATCTCAGAGTCTCAGTCATAAGCTGTACTATCTCAGAGTCTCAGTCATATGTTGTATTATCTCACAGTCTCAGTCATATGTTGTATTATCTCACAGTCTCAGTCATAGGTTGTATTACCTGAGAGTCTCAGTCATAGGTTGTATTATCTCAGAGTCTCAGTCATAGTCTGTATTATCTCAGGGTCTCAGTCATATGTTGTATTATCTCAGAGTCTCAGTCATAGGTTGTATTACCTGAGAGTCTCAGTCATAGGTTGTACTATCTCAGAGTCTCAGTCATAGGTTGTATTATCTCAGAGTCTTAGTCATAGGTTGTATTACCTGAGAGTCTCAGTCATAGGTTGTATTATCTCAGAGTCTCAGTCATAGGCTGTATTATCTCAGAGTCTCAGTCATAGGCTGTATTATCTCAGGGTCTCAGTCATAGGTTGTATTATCTCAGAGTCTCAGTCATAGGCTATATTATCTCAGAGTCTCAGTCATAGGTTGACTGCCTTATGTACTTACCTGACTTTAGGTCATGGGTCATTAGGGTTGCACTACTACTTCCCTTAAATAGCTCTACTCTTGTTCTAACCCCAGTCTAATGTCACGCTGTCTTCACCTGTCTGGGCAGCTTTTCCTCCCTTTTCTCTCCTCACTCACATGTTTTAAAGAACTGAAATTTAACTTAGGTCAGGATTTACTCCATTCTATTTCTCTATTCTTACTCGTAATACACACTCAGAATGAGTCCTTCCTACTTGATTCTGCTCGCGTTTTCCCTGTTCAGATTTTCTGTCTTGCTCTCGGTTCTTTCTCTTATCTTTTCCACTCTACTTTCACTTATTTCTCTTTCCCACATCACCTAATTCTAATTCATCTAGACCTCGACTCTTCTTTCCTTACTTTATCTGTACACACTCTATCTGAATATTATCTCAGAGTTCCCCTCTTTTACCCCGTACTGCATTATAACTACAATCTGTAATGTGCTCTGGTACTACTACGGAACTGTATATAAATGTGACTGGTTTTCGACAGTGATCTATCGCATATGCTTTGTATATGTAATTGTGAAACTTATCAATGTAATTTTAAAGCTGTAGGATTATCTCCAGATTTTGCTACTATTTGTTAATTTACTCTGTATAATGTTATCCAACTGGGACATTCCTGTCTCATTTGTGTACTTTGCCTTTTTTATATTTATTTATGGAGCTTTTCTCCCTGGGCTGCCACAGAAAAGTCAGATTATTCAGGTAGACAAATATAAATAAATAAGTAAATAAATAAATCACATGACAACACGTAGAAATGTTAGAAGATCATCGTTGCTGCGCATACCTGCTGGACTCCTGCACTAGTGGTAACACCAGTGTCTTAAATGCAGCATCCTGCTACCAGACACATGAAAGTACAACAAACCCATCTATTTCACATGAACATTTTACTGAAAAGTAAAAGAGTTTACAGTCTAATGTTTTACATACCCATAATACGCCTGCCATTTCATTTCACCTCCTGCTGTATCATGTCTCCTGCCATGTGTATATATATATATATATATATATATATATATATATATATATATACCTTTCCAACAAGTACTCATGAGTGATTGGTTAATATGCTAATCATAACTGCTCAGTTCCTTACATTTTACTAGCATGACAAAGTGTTTATAACAGTGTGACATGCTGGTTAGTCCAGCTAGTACTACTGCTTGGGAACGGTATGTTACCATATTGTTATAATTAAGATATGTGCACAGTAATTACATTATTTATGTATGTGAGCCGTCAGGTCTGTGTTATGCATTGCATGATACTCCTTAATATTACACATGCACATGTAATTGTACTTCTCTGACTACCACATATTAGCAGATATTAGTTGTATGTATAGCCTTATATGACCACACTGCACTGTAATCATAACAGCCTGCAATACTCGAGACAATCCTAAAAAGCCTAGACATTTCTGTAACTGGCCAGCTGTTACTCTGGTAATAAACTTTGCATCCCACTTGTTCATCTGTAGGGCTGATTTTCTTTTTTTGTAAGTTTGTAGTAGTTCTGCTGGATGTGATTACTTCTGAGGAAGTGTGATTCTGCTGAGGTCTCCTCTCCATGGTGACCCTCTCAGCTGGTATTATTCAGAAGAGCACTGTAAGCTTTTAATGATCTCTTTAGAGGAGTCCACACCTTTCCTGAAGTTCTGACTGAATTTTAACTGACTCTGGCCACTTTTTATAGCTCTGAACTTCACTGATGCTTCCACAATAGCCTGCCCAATCCCATCAAGTCCCCCCCCCCGTGCCTCAGGCTGAGTATCATCATTCCTCCCCCCACCAGCTCTTATACATGCTTTGGACACTGAAACCAGCCTGCTTGGATCATAGTAAACAAGCTCTCCCTCTACAATAACACAGCTGGCTTCCTCTGCAAGACTTTTGGGTTTTGGCACATGTTTTTTGGACTCAATAAGGGTTGGCAGACCCTGGCATTATGTGCCATCAGTCTTCGAAATTCTGAAACCTTGCATGCTAATGAGGTCCACTAATGGTATCTGATGCTTAAAAGCAGAATATGGCAGTTAATATGGCACAGAAGTCTGTTGTATTCTGAGATACTGACATATATGAGATCACCTTTACATCAAAAAGCAATGTAACTGCCTGATACCAGGGTATTTCCACATAATTTATGTCACATCAGTTGTGCTGTATAACTCTTTCGGTCTGTGTTCATTGTCTACATGTCTATAGTACTCTTGCTACATGTTTATTGAAGTTGCATAAAAACTACTACCTGCTGGGAACCACACTATGTAAATAGGTATATTTCATTTATAATGTGTATTGTAGGCAGCTTCTGTAAACCCTGACACATATTCTTCCACACATGTATGCTGCTGATAGGTATGCCACATTCTTAAGATAGAAAGCTGTTTGCTGTTTACTTATTTATTTACTTATATTTGTTTACCACAGTAGTGCACTGAAAAATACTGACCAATGTCCACAACTGCACATATTATGCTGCAAATGCACCCCATCCAGGAACAGGTGTATATGTCGGTGGTGGTATAGGATAAGGAACTGTTTATGTTCACTTAGAATAGGATTTGTGATACGACATAAAATATGTTGCAATTCTGTCACTCTCTCTGTATATAATATACAGGATTATGATCCGGTCACAGACGATATCCTACTTATTATGTGTGTGTTTGAGACATTCATGCCAGGAAGTTCACTTCAGAGGTGAACTCCTGCCCATTCATGTCAAAACAAGTAATTAAGGGATATGATCAGAGATCTGATCATATTCGTTGTAGCGCATGGGACTTTACTACTACTAGTCAAAAGAACGAAAAGCTACGCATTGTATCGGCTTCGAAGGCCATAAAGCACTTAGCGAGTGCTGTCAGAAGCACAGTGTAACACAGTCTCGTATGTTTACATTCACCTTCCATGCCTCTCAACTGTCCAGATGTTTGCAGAATGTCCAGATTTTTCTCTATTATGTTTCGTCTATTTCTCATAAAATCCGAAGTTTTCAGACAAATTACTGAGTAATATATTGACAAAAATAATGACATACATTTAAGGTTCAGATTTCATATTTTTCAGAAAATGCAGGTGATCAGATATCCTCTTCTAAACTTAGAAACTAGTTAGAATAACAGGAAGCCAGGAGAGTGTTACCATTATGGACAGCAAGCAGAAACAAATTTGTTTTTATTCTGACTCTATTTTTGCCAATCAGTACTGGCAGATTTGACTGGCTAACATTAGACCCGACCTTAGCAAATTCAGCAGGGGGTGCTTAACATTTGCTAAGACTGGGTCTCACATTATAATAGCTCATAACTGATTTGCCTTTTCAGTATATTGTAGTGTAATCACCATACTCCATGCACTACATATATGTAGTATGTTGGAGTGTAATCACTGCACTTCATGGACTACATATATGTAGTATGTTGGAATGTAATCACTGCACTTCATGCACTACATATTTGCAGTACGTTGGAATGTAATTGCTGCACTTCATGGACTACATATATGTAGTATGTTGGAGTGTAATCACTGCACTTCATGCACTACATATATGTAGTATGTTGGAGTGTAATCACTGCACTTCATGGACTACATATCTGCAGTACGTTGGAATGTAATCACTGCACTTCATGCACTACATATATGTAGTATGTTGGAGTGTGATCACTGCACTTCATGGACTGCATATATGTAGTATGTTGGAGTGTAATCATTGCACTTCATGGACTACACATTTGTGGTATGTTGGAGTGTAATCACTGCACTTCATGCACTATGTATATGTGGCATGTTGGAATGTAATCACCACACTTCATGCACTACATAAATGTAGCAGGTTGGAGTGTAATCACTGCACTTCATGGACTACGCATATGTGGCATGTTGGAGTGTAATCACTGCACTTCATGGACTACGTATATGTAGTATGTTGGAGTGTAATCACTGCACTTCATGCACTATGTATATGTGGCATGTTGGAGTGTAATCACTGCACTTCATGGACTACGTATATGTAGTATGTTGGAATGTAATCACTGGACTTAATGGACTACATAAATGTAGCATGTTGGAGTGTAATCACTGCACTTCATGGACTACATATCTGCAGTACGTTGGAATGTAATCACTGTACTTCATGCACTATGTATATGTAGTATGTTGGAGTGTAATCACTGCACTTCATGCACTACATATATGTAGTATGTTGGAGTGTAATCACTGCACTTCATGCACTACGTATATGTAGTATGTTGGAGTGTAATCACTGCACTTCATGCACTACATATATGTAGTATGTTGGAGTGTAATCACTGCACTTCATGCACTGCATATATGTAGTATGTTGGAGTGTAATCACTGTACTTCATGGACTACATAAATGTAGCATGTTTGGAGTGTAATCACTGCACTTCATGCACTACATATATGTAGTATGTTGGAGTGCAATCACTGTACTTCATGGACTACATAAATGTAGTATGTTGGAATGCAATCACTGCACTTCATGCACTACATATATGTAGTATGTTGGAGTGTAATCACTGCACTTCATGCACTACATATATGTAGTATGTTGGAGTGTAATCACTGTACTTCATGGACTACATAAATGTAGCATGTTGGAGTGTAATCATTGCACTTCATGCACTACATAAATGTAGCATGTTGGAGTGTAATCACTGCACTTCATGCACTACATATATGTATTATGTTGGAGTGTAATCACTGTACTTCATGGACTACATAATTATAGTATGTTGGAATGTAATCACTGCACTTCATGCACTACATATATGTAGTATGTTGGAGTGTAAGCACTACACTTCATGCACTACATATATGTAGTATGTTGGAATGTAATCACTGCACTTCATGCACTACATAAATGTAGCATGCTGGAGTGTAATCACCACACTATGTAGTCCATGAAGTGCACTGATTATGCTCTGATATTCAGAAAAAGACAAGCCAGTTAAGTGCCACAATGCTATGCGACCCAACCTTAACAAAAGATAAGCACACCCTGTGAAAGTTGTTAAGGTCAGGTCCCATGCTAGGCAGTAAAACCTGCCTGTACTGACTAGAAAACGACAGCAGCAGAACGAAACATTTGTATCTGCCTGCTGGCCATACAGTTAACATATCCCTAACTTTGTGTAAAAAAAAAAAATTAAAAGTTGCTGCAATAACAGGATGTGTGTTCACCTTCATAGTCTGAATGTGAACTGAAACTCAAATGTATGGCATTATTTAGTGACTTCAAGCCTCAATTGTTTGTCCAAAACCAAATATTTTAAGATTAACAGTCCAAAAACATGAAGCAATAATGTGGACAGCTGAGAGGTATGAAAGGTGAGTGTAAACATCGCCGATTACTTTACATTACCCCCTGACAGCCCCCTCTAAGTGCTGTATAGCTTTGAAAGCCGGGAAAACACTTTACAACTGTTCCGCCTTTAACAAGTTGTACATGGAGCAGATAAAGCTCCAAGCACTACAAAGAATTATGATTGTCTCACTGATCATAACCATAAATTATGTGTTCTCCACATGGATGCCAAGATTCCCGTCTCTCGAGCTTCGATCTTGAGGTAAATTTCTTTGCATCCATGTCTCAGACGCATAATAAGTGGGGTATGATTGGTGACCTAATAATAATAATAATCCTGTATATTATGTACTACACACACACACACACACACACACACACACACACACACACACACACACGCACACACACACAGACACACATATATACTTATATATATTTATCTATATATCTATATGTATCTATAAATATATATATATATATATATATATATATATATATATATATATATATATATTTACTATCAAAATTTAGGACAACATTCACGTGTGCAGGGAATGGTTGAAAGGCTAATTTCCAGTTCATGGAAGGTCAAACCGAAAATGGTCAACTCAACAACAGTGAATGCTAGTGTGCATTCAATGTTGTGAGGTCAACATTCTACCTGGAGATTGCGGTACAGTGGGGATCGGGAAATATACCCATTACCTCACTGTAGTGCGATCTTGGAGTTTGTATATATAGTTAGCAGGGGGTGTGGGGGTGCAGGGGGCTTTTCCCCCCTACAAAACATTAGTTGGAAGTGACTGGAAGGCAAGGTACGCTAGGTATTTTTGACTTTATCGAATAGGAACAGGTTGATATAACTGGTTTTGTTATTTTTGCCCTTCCAATGTTTTTATTTCCAATATTTTTTTTCAATTATGCAATCGCTCGACAAAATCCGTTTCAGGATTTTAATAGTAACGCATGTGTGTGTGTGTGTGTGTGTGTGTGTGTGTGTGTGTGTGTGTGTGTGTGTGTGTGTGTATATATATATATATATATATATATATATATATAGAATGTATATCAAGGAGGGGATGGGTATTACCCAGACCCTTTAGAATTTCCCCCTTTAAGGAGTTTAAGGAGATCTCAAAGGATAGCAAATCAAAGGGGGAATGTTCTAGAACCAAACCTACCACTGTCCAGAGGTCATACAAGGGAGAAACAAATATATATGGGAGAGGGCAAAGAAAAAAGGATGAGATTTTAACAGATCAGGAACACGAAGGTATTGTTTTTACACACAATGATTTTAGCACTTTTAATTACAGCCACGTTACCATAACCCAAGACTATTTTTCATTTTTCAAAAAAGGTTTTAGTACTTAATAAAAAAAACGTCCTTAATAAAGGATTTTCGACTGGAAACAGACTGCCTGCCTTGCTTGGATTACTTTCAAATACGTAGTAATGCTGTACAGTTATACATTTTCTATTATTACTTTTTGTTTTGCTTTGTTTTGACTTAAGACAAGTTTACATTCACTACTTATACTGCTATTGTCTGATCTGATTAATATACAGTGATTAACTAGAAATATATGGACTGAAAATCTTCCACACAGAGAAGTTTCTTACACTGTTAAGTTTATACTTACAAAACATTTTGATTAGTGGACACTCATTTAGAATTAAGATTATTTACTAGGAAGTTAGTAATCAATTTAAAAAGAAGACGACTTAAAACCCACCCTCTCACCCACTGGTTTCTACATTCAATAAAACATGCAAATCTGATATATATATATATAATTATGCTGAGACAAGAAAAAGGAACAGGCTTAGATACAACCAGACCTTTGATGAACATTAATGATTAGACCGATTAAGAATCATTCAGTTCATATTTTGAAGCCAGGTAAGGCAGGAGGTATGATTATATTTGATTATATTGATTATTCTATTCTGTTCTGTTTTGGGGGTGGAATTTATTTACAAGTGAAGGATACAGCTATGGGGCCATCTTTTGCTACCAGTTATGTTGTATTATATATAGGTGATTTTGAAAGGAAGTTTGTGTACCCTACTAAGTTTTTTTTCTGAGTATGTGATTTTGTTTAAAAGATATATAGATTATTTGTTTTTGTATGTAAGGGTGGTGAGACTGATTTTTTTGAGGTTTTTAAAGATATAAATGAGAATCCCTATGGAGTCAAATTTGTATGGGAGTTAAACAGGAAATGTATCAACTACTTAGATGTTACATTATATGTCGATGGGGAGAATGTTATTAAATATAAACTACAGCAGTAAATATTTTTTACATGTGACCAGCATGCATCCACCTTACTTGGTTGACTCATTATGGTTATGGTGAATTTAGTAGAAATTTTAATAGTATGCCAGATAACATTTTAAGGGAGAAGGAGTTAATTGGGGTAGGGAACAGGCTCAAAAATTGGGGATATTCAGAAGTACAAATTAATAAATCTAAAGGAAGGCTTTTAGAAGGTCGACAAGAATATATAATGAAGGACGAGACAATTGGGCTGTTGATGGATGTATGGAAAAAAGTAAAGAAAAGATGTTTTTTGTTTCAAAATATTCAACTTTCTCCTTTGTTTTGTAGGGTATTAGGGACCATTGGCATGTAGTTTATAATGATGAAGTAGAAGGTAAACTTCCTTAATTTGTTACTTTCTCTTACAGTAGATATATATATATATATATATATATATATATATTATTTTTTTTTTATTTGAATTATGGTCATAGGCAATGAACTCAGACATCAGATTTAAGGGATATATTTGCTTGTGGAAATTGTAAAGTATGTTCTAAAGTTAAAAATCTTACTAGAACAAAAATAAATGGGAGAAAGTGCATTTCTACTAGAAAGTTTAGTTGTGAGTCTGGTGGGGTGGTATATATTATTTGATGTGATTGTAGGTTTCCAGCTTGCTATGTGGGTCAAACAAACAGTTTGTATCTTGGAAGACTTGGTTCATATAAGGAATCATAATATGAAAAGTCTGGTGGCAGAACTTTTTAAGGAACACTGGGGATCAGATGCTGGGTTCTTTTTCAAGGTATTGGAACAGCCTTTTCTTCCCAGAGGGAATAATTTTATAAATAAATTAAATGAATTGGGGATGAAAATGATATTAAATTATAGAACTTTATCCCCCAGGGGTTAAATCAGGAACATAATTTATGTTTTTGAGTGTAAACTCTTATTTGAAGGTATTTTTAAATAAATATATCTACTTTGGTGTATAAACGTAATAATATACTTACTCCAGTTTAAATTGCTTGATTGTTTAACTCTGCAATTAATTGGATTCTTACCTGTATAAAGCAACAATTAATGTTTTTATGTCATATTCTGGGAAGGCGAACAGCTGAGGTACCAGACTGGTAATAAAGTTGTATGCTTGTAGAGCAGCTTGGATCTAATTTGTTTTTTCTGAGTTATTTTTTCACTGGAACTTACTAACATGGCTGGAGATGAATGACTGGATAATAACACTGCAGAGTATTATAGGTAGCATTGAATTATAAACACAAGTCTGTGGTTTATATTTTAAAGTACTAGCTATTAGGAAAGTATACTGCTCATCTCTGTTGCTATATACCATGATGCAAATGTCACTTCTTCAGTCAAGATGTATGTACCTCAACTTGGGTTTCTCCAAACATGACTTGTCATGGCACAATAGTGTTCTGTTGCTAAAAATGTCTGCTCCATTTCTTTTTAATTCAGTACTGCAGTGTTAAATATTGTCCTCCTCAGGTACTTCAAAATGTTGCATTTTCCATTTTTCATAGTGCAACTTTACTACGCTAATCACAGTGGTATACATGTGTGCACACACGTGTGTGCATGTGTGCATCTGTGTCTGCTTATGCATTTGTGTGTGTGTGTGTGTGTGTGTGTGTGTGTGTGTACATATGTGCATGTGTGTGTCCATGTGCATGCATGTGTGTATCTGTGGGTGTGTGTATTTGGTGTGTGTCTTTTCTCCACCACTATAAAGAGCAATGCAGATTATCACAGCTGCAGTCAGGACCCCTTCATGTCACAGATAAAGTAAGAGGAGTACAGTTCAGGCATTTTACATCTGTTTCTGCATAAGGTTATATTAGCAATATGTGTTTCATTTTATAAAATATAAAGCAGAACACCAAAGCTGCTGTCAGAAAACCACTACAAATCCAAATGTTAACTTCCAGAATAATTTAAAAATGCTGTGTGTTACTCTACTATTGCGACAAAGTACATTGTAAAATGTGAAGGCTCCAGTTGCTACCCCCCACCAATGATCCAGCCTTAACATATATTCAGCAGTTTAGATGAATTAGATAATATGGTGTCTGAACTAACCATGACATTCAGAAAGGCTTACTGTGATGCAGAAACCATAGCTCTGAATGTTTACACACTGCAAAAAAACCTAAGCAATTTAGAGACCACTCTTGCACTGTAGTTTTTCCCTGGCTGTGTCTGTTGTATGGAAAATGGCATCAGTGGAGAAGCTTGCAGCAGAGTGTGGGGGTATCTAATACTAATTACCCATTTGCTTTTGCCCACAAATGGTGGCACCTGCAAATTAATTTGGCAGAGTGATTTAAAGGTTTGACACTAGGAGCCTCTGATAGCAAATTTATTCTAAAACAACATTTTTAGAGAGACTAAGAACTCATTATTTTTGCAGAACAAGTTGACATGCCTACCCATAAGGCCATGGGTTTGTGTAGAAAACTGATGCTCATCTAGAGTATATAGCCCCAGGAAGTCCTGATGAAGGGGATGTTTCTTCCAGACGCGATGCAAGATGATGACAAATGTAGCTCCATCCCCAAAAGTAATCGTCAGGCTCTTCTCCTTGGTAATTACAAGCATCAGGCTGAAAGGGAAAGACAGACATCAGCGGTATAAAGAACATGAGAAAAGCTAATCAAGCCACGGTTATTCTTAATTCATTTATTCAGTTATCCATCTGATGTCCAGGAATGTAGCCTCAACAACAAAACCTTTTCAGTGATAATACAACCAAAGTAATTATAATGAAAGCGGCCTTTGTGGGCAAAATATAGCTTAGTACTGAATAAACACCAGGGATTAAACACAGCAATGCAAAGAAACCCTCATGGCTTAATATACCATAGTACAGGGTAGCCAGTAGGAGTTAGTAAAGCATTGCGCAGGCCAAACACCAAAGTTTAATACAGCCTTGTACAGGGCAAACACCAGAGATAAAGACTCTGTAGTACAGGGTAAACAACCAGACTTAACACAGAATTATTCAAGTTAAACTTTGAGGCTTAATACAGCCTTGCATAGCTTGTACAGGATAACCAGCAGTACATTATGCAATCATATACATGATAACCATCAAGGCTTATGCACCATACAGCTGAGTAAATGGTGACCATAAGGGCTTAATACATTTTAGTACAGCTATCTATAATGGATTAATATAGCATAGTACAGGTTAACCAACAAAACACAACAAAACATTTAATATCACTACTAAATACCATGTTACTATGCAATTGTATCATGCTTATATACCACTTTCCAACTCTTTACCTCATTTCATTATTATACAGTGCTCATTTATGTATTGAACTTATGATGGCTCACCTTTTTACTGGTCACCTATGAGCTCAGTCATGGCTAAAAAAGGGTCAACAGACCAGCTCACTTGTCTTTTTAATAAATAGCACATTCATGCATCATGCACTCATGGCACACACATCCAAATGCCATGCACTCATGGCACACACATCCGTTTGTCATGCACTCATGGCACACACATCCATGTGTCATTCACTCATGGTACACACATCCATGTGTCATGCACTGATGGCACACACATCCATGTGTCATGCACTCATGGTACACACATCCATGTGTCATGCACTGATGGCACACACATCCATGTGTTATGCACTCATGGTACTCACATCCATGTGCCATGCACTGATGGCACACACATCTCTGTGTCATGCACTCAAGGCACACACATCCATGTTCCATGCACTGATGGCACACACATCCATGTGTCATGCACTGATGGCACACACATCCATGTGCCATGCACTGATGGCACACACATCCATGTGCCATGCACTGATGGTACACACATCTATGTGCCATGCACTCATGGCACACACATCCATGTGCCCTGCAGGCAGTGACAGGAACTGATTTCTCCTCTGAGGATGTGACAAACTGGCTGAAAGCTACTTCATCGTATACCCCACACTAACCCTTCCATCTCATCAGGTCCATTCTCACACCCAGCTTGCCAGTGGCACAGATGGGAGCCTTTTTTCCTGCTCTTTCTTAGCCTGTTGGCTGATTCATATGTGCTTTGATAAGACTTGGGTATGGAAGAAGTTCCCGCTGTGGATTTGTGCTACTCTTTGTTAGTGATGGATATAGTTCAATAACAATTAAGTATTTTTGATCCATTTTATGCCATAGCACAGGTCACTGTGCCTAGTAATGGAATAAATACAGTATAGCCCAGGTTACATATGAATGCAACATCACATGGGATAACTTACAGGGCTTTACAGCACAGTTCACATAATTAACCTTATATAATGCAGCTTAGGACCATTTTGTGTGTGTGGGTGTGTGTGTGTGTGTGTGTGTGTGTGTGTGTGTGTGTTTGTGTGTGTGTGTTTATCAAGTTTTGTCACTTGTTTCTAGTCATACTAAGAAAACAGCTCTTTAATGTTCCAGGACAAGTTATTGAGAAATAACATGTCTGCTGGGATGTTCAGTTGGACATTGTGCTTGGATGCCTCTTTAAGTTATATCCTTGCTTTGTACAATACAAGGTAGCTAATAGGTGGGGTAAGTAATAAACTCTAGAGTTACTAAACAAATATATTCACAGATATTTTTATATCTCAGCTAGTAAGGCATAATAATACATAGTACAGGGTAATCAACAGTGCATAATAAAGCATATTAATCAATGGTTCAACAGGATTTTTCTCTGCTTTATAAACAGTGGCCAAGAAGGATGTCCAAGAGACCAAAAGGTTACAACTGTGGGTAAATCTAACACCAAATTTGTGAGTAAGGCATTATACAGGTTGCTGTTTTATTTGTATTTATGTATTTATGTATCACTGAACAGTTAAAAAAATGCCTTATAAAGGAATCCCAATGGTCCTCTCTACAAAGGGGTCACAATTATGTAAGCAGCTCTTCACTATTTCTGCTGCCTCTGATCTCCTCTCCACTACATCTCGCATCCATTTACACTCCTGTAAACTACTGTTGTACGTAAAGTACATATCACAATTAATTAACTACTGTTATACATAAAGTGCATATTGTAATTAATGAACTACTGTTGTACGTAATGTACATATTGTAATTAATGAACTACTGATGTATGTAACGTACATATCGTAATTAATGAACTAGTGTTATATATAAAGTACATCTAGTAATTAATGAATGCTGTACATATTGTAATTAATGAATTACTGTTGTACGTAATGCACATATTGTAATTAATGAACTAGTGTTATACGTAATGTACATATCGTAATTAATGAATGCTGTACATATTGTAATTAATGAACTACTGATGTATGTAACGTACATATTGTAATTAATGAACTAGTGTTATATATAAAGTACATCTAGTAATTAATGAATGCTGTACATATTGTAATTAATGAACTAGTGTTATATATAAAGTACATCTAGTAATTAATGAATGCTGTACATATTGTAATTAATGAATGCTGTACATATCGTAATTAATGAACTACTGTTGTACGTAATGCACATATTGTAATTAATGAACTAGTGTTATATATAAAGTACATCTAGTAATTAATGAATGCTGTACATATTGTAATTAATGAATTAGTGTTATATATAAAGTACATCTAGTAATTAATGAATGCTGTACATATTGTAATTAATGAATGCTGTACATATTGTAATTAATGAATGCTGTACATATTGTAATTAATGAATGCTGTACATATTGTAATTAATGAATTAGTGTTATATATAAAGTACATCTAGTAATTAATGAATGCTGTACATATTGTAATTAATGAATGCTGTACATATTGTAATTAATGAACTAGTGTTATATATAAAGTACATCTAGTAATTAATGAATGCTGTACATATTGTAATTAATGAACTAGTGTTATATATAAAGTACATCTAGTAATTAATGAATGCTGTACATATTGTAATTAATGAATGCTGTACATATTGTAATTAATGAACTAGTGTTATATATAAAGTACATCTAGTAATTAATGAATGCTGTACATATTGTAATTAATGAATGCTGTACATATTGTAATTAATGAACTAGTGTTATATATAAAGTACATATAGTAATTAATGAATGCTGTACATATTGTAATTAATGAATGCTGTACATATTGTAATTAATGAATGCTGTACATATTGTAATTAATGAATTAGTGTTATATATAAAGTACATCTAGTAATTAATGAATGCTGTACATATTGTAATTAATGAATTAGTGTTATATATAAAGTACATCTAGTAATTAATGAATGCTGTACATATTGTAATTAATGAATTAGTGTTATATATAAAGTACATCTAGTAATTAATGAATGCTGTACATATTGTAATTAATGAATTAGTGTTATATATAAAGTACATCTAGTAATTAATGAATGCTGTACATATTGTAATTAATGAATTAGTGTTATATATAAAGTACATCTAGTAATTAATGAATGCTGTACATATTGTAATTAATGAATTAGTGTTATATATAAAGTACATCTAGTAATTAATGAATGCTGTACATATTGTAATTAATGAATTAGTGTTATATATAAAGTACATCTAGTAATTAATGAATGCTGTACATATTGTAATTAATGAATGCTGTACATATTGTAATTAATGAATGCTGTACATATTGTAATTAATGAATTAGTGTTATATATAAAGTACATCTAGTAATTAATGAATGCTGTACATATTGTAATTAATGAATTACTTTTGTATTATAATGTACATATCAAAATTATTGAGCTACTGTTTTATATAAAATACACAGCATAATTATCAAACAATTAGAGAAAATGTGCAGCTGCTGTTCCTGCGTGTCCATATGATGGATTACAACACCAAGATTATCACTTCATGCCAGCTATGTATTCGTTTTAACCTATTATCTTCTGTTTACAAAAAAATGTATTATTGTCTCCTGTGCTGATGTGTTTTTTTTTTCTTTTCTGTTGATTAGAACAATGTGTTCCCCAGATATGGGACAAGTAGTATCAGGGCTGTAGTTCTTTGAGTGTTGAAGCCCTGAGTCATTTTACAGACTGCCTCTATCTATAAGATACATGGGTAGTACCCTGGGAGCGAATTTAAGATTCTTCATCCATTTATCCAAACTCTTTTTGAAGAGAGTGAGGGACAGGCTTTGTTTTACAAAGATGGGAAGTATATTCCATAGACAAGGTAGCCTTTGGGATACAAATATGACCCTCCAGCAAGTTCTGTTAGACTCACAAATAAGGTTCATTTCCATGGAAGGTGTAACCCTCGCATAACTTTTCTTGTGGATACGTAACATTTTTATCAGGGCTGGATCAGGGAATACCTTGTAGGTCAGGCATAAGTCACCTCTCAAATGATATGAAACAGACTAAAGGGATAGGGCCTTTAGCTGGTCCACATAAGACATGTGTGTTACGCTTTATATTTTTTTTAAGTGGGAAACCTTAGGGGATGCTCCATCTGGTGTAAGTGCCTGGTTAGATACACGCAGAAGTGAGCATTGTATTGCTATAGGCCCGATGAGAGCTGAGTACAATGGTACTTGATGAAATGCCTTTATTTATAAGTTCAGCCATGCAGAAGGATTTCCTCACTACTGTAGCTACCTGGTTGTTAAAGTTTAGGTTACTGTCTATCTGTGTGTTCCCATGTCCCTCACCACTGGGTCTACTTTCAGGGGTGTGCTATCAATATTATAATTTTCAGGGATATCTGATTTACTGAAGGGTATGATTATGCATTTTTTAGCATTCAGTCTCAGACCATGTGTTTAGCATTTATCATTTTAGGCCTATTTGTAAGATGTCAACATCATTTGGGGATTCAGTGATTGCTCCCAGCTTACACTTGTCGACAAACTTTGTGAGCCAGAGCCCCCCAACATTGACCTTCACTTCAGAGAAGTATATACCAAACAGGTTGGGTCCCAACATTGAGCCCTGTGGGACACCACTAGTAACAGGTTTCTAAGTGAAAGTGGACTCACCTATCTGGACATGTGTCCTGTCAGTGAGCCAGTTTGCTATCCATCTGATGATGTAGGGGTTTATGCCTAACTCAGTAAGGTTATCTGTGATCCTCGAGTGTGGGATTGCATCAAAATGTTTGCCCAAGTCTAGATAAGTGGCCTGTAGTGTGTTACCTTCATCCGTGGCTCTGGTGACTTTCTTAAAGAATTCCACAAGACTGAGCAGATAAGACCTCCCTTTGACAAAACTAAATTGAGTCTGATCCAAAGGATGGTGCAGTGGTGCAGAAGTAGCATTGTCACCTCACAGAAAGAGGTTCTCTGGTTCGATTCTTGGCTGGGTTGCCTTCTGTGTGGAGTTTGCTTGTCATCCCTATGTTCATGTGGATTTCGTCTAGGTGCTCTGGTTTCCTCCCATGTTACAAAGACGTGTCTGGAGTGTTTCTCCCTGGGCCTCTGCTGAAAATTTGCTTCATTCCAAGTCGGACTTTCCCAGTAAACAAATGTTAAATAAATAAATAAAATAATGCTTGGAGATTTCATATGTCATTATTGATCAGGTCCATGATAATTCTCTCCATAGCCTTGTATATAAGACTAGTCAAGCTTATGGGTCTGTAGTTCCATGGGTCAGCTGATGGACACGCTTTGTGCAGAGGGACAACTATTTTAGTCCTCTATTCCTCTGGAGCAAAGCCTGGGAGGCTGTGTTTAAAGAGGGTTTTAGCGGCCCTGATAGATTCTATTTTAAGCTGTTTAAGAAGCATCCCGGAATGTTGCCAGGACCCAAGGAGGCTGTGTTTTTGGCTTTAGTGAGTGAGGTAAGAACCTGTTGCCATGTAATAATAAGTAGGGGGGTGGTTGTGGGTATTTCTTTGTGTGTTATAGGAGGTGATGGGGAGAGAAGTGTGAACTGAACTTGTTGGCCAACAGGTTTGCTCTAGTTTCAGGCTGTGTAAGTGCTGCTGTTAATAATTAACTTGGCACCTTACTGAGAATTTCCCCTGAGGTTATGAAAATAATTTAAAAAAGCCTTATGGTTATCTTTCACCTGCGATGCTATTTTGCCTCGTAGTTTGCTTTGGCAGATTTGACCATCTCTCTTATTTGTTTGTTTAGACTGGTGAGGGTTTTTTGCACTGTTTTGGCTGTTCCTTTTTAGCTTTGGAGAGGATTTTTTTCCTTTTGTTGAATAGCCTATTTATGCTAGGGGTCCACCAGGGTGGTTTATTTTTGCCTGTAATCACAGGTTTGACTCGGACAGGTACTGCCTCCTCTATGCAGCTATGAATGTGGTTGTACAGTGCTTTTGTGTACTGCTCAGAGTAGGCCTCAGTGCCATATGAGTTCAGAGGGGATTGAAACATTAATAAGCTATCACTTAGTTTGAGGTACTTGGCCTTAGCAAAGTTCTTAACATGTTTGGAGTTTGATGGGGGTTCTAGGTTAGTTTTAATACTAAAGGAGATCATTTTGTGCTCACATCTTACCTGGGAGCAATTAGATCTGCTTCCCACCAAGCTCTTCCACTGAAGAGCAGAAAAAAAAAAACAGGAGGCAAGTTGTATGACATGCCCCCTCAGCCATTCAGATCGCATTTCTGTGTCTTGACCCCAACCCACCTTCAACATATTTTAAATTCTACTTTTAAACTGCAACAAACTATTTGCTACGATTTATACCCTGCCTGCACAGACCACTACACTGGTCATCTTTTAGTTAAGAAAAGAGATTTTTTTTACTTTTAAACTGTAGAAAACAGTTTCTACAGTTTAGACCACACAAGGAGTCATACAACTCTCAGGTTTGACCTCAAATGTAATACTGGCTTTTAAATGCTGATATTTCTTTAAAGGCATATCAGGATTGGCTGATCACACCCTGTAACACTTTGCACCTGGGGCAGTTGCCCTTCTTGCCCCACTCCAGCTAAGTTACTGGGTAAAAGTTATGGAAATTCTATTTGTAATAGTTCATACTAGTTTCTGAAGGACTGACAGCACAGTGTTTTCCCAAAGAAAACACTGGTGCATTCTTGAAATAGACTCAGAGAAGGATTGCCCCCACACAGAGAATCAGATACCATGCTCTCTTCTGAGTCTGATTCAGAATTTTGGGAAGAAAACCCTGCATCTGCTCCTTCATCTTCCACTCCAGATGTAGAACCTTGAACCTCTTCAGCAAAAGAGGAATTCCTTTTCCTTTTTACAAGAAACCACCTTATAAAAAGGAGTAACAACTTCAATGACTCTGAGGCAGGCCTAATAAACTACTTTTGCCCAGAGAACTTTAAGCAGCAGCAAATATGTTTAGTTTTCTGTTGCTTTTTGACAGGAAAATTGATGCCAACAAGTTTAATTGCAGCTTCCCTAGGGATGGGTACAACATTTTGACTATACAGGGAAAACTTCCCTTCCGCTTCTCCAAGGACCAACAACAGTGTCTCTTTCTTGACCACAGAGGGGTTCTCAACAGCCACAGTGGACATGCTAACCCCCAGTACATAATGGCCACCAGAGGGAGCTGGAGTAAAACATAAGTGGTCTGAGGAACCACATTTGGCCACAATGCAGTCATTCACCTGTAGCTGAGGCAAACTGCTAGCCTGCTGTGGTGGCAAACAATGTTTGCTTAACGTTTTCTTTTTATGGGTGGAAGAAGGACCAAACTTGGTATCAGTAGCTTGTTCCATGGTCAAGTCGAAAATGGCGCCTCTTTTCCAGGGAAACCAAGTAGCACAAACTGGTAAAAATTCAAAGTCCCAAAAAAGTCACTTTCTCCAAGTAAAATCAAAGGTAAAAGCTTTAATACACTTTGCCAGCCCCAAAAGTAAAATAAACAGTTTCTCAGTGAAAACAAATGTTTTCAAATGTTTTAAACAATTTTAAACTGCCAGGAAAAATATAGTTCTCCCATTCAGTTAAGTCTCATGACAGTCTGTTAAAACACAAACTGCTAGATAAAAAAAAAAAAAAAAACCTTCCCTAGCCATGAAAGCACATTTAAGCAATACATTTAAAATGTGGACTTTTTTTTCCACATGGGGAACTTATCTGCCCAGTAATGGAACAACACAATCTGACTGTTGATTCATGAAAGCGCACAGTGGAATGCTCTCTTCATCAGCAGGAAAGCTCCGAAGGGCTTGGCACAGTGGAGTGCTCTCTTCATCAGCAGGAAAGCTCCGAAGGGCTTGGCACCAAAACGTGTCTTTTTAGGGAGCTTATCCCAAGCTATTTGTGTGTGTGGACGGTGCCTTGAAACTTTGGAAGCCGGACTGCTGTTACATTATTGGCAGGATATAAACCACATAGTTTAGGCTAAATAAACAGTGATCAATATGATGAACATCTTAACTTTCTCTGTATAACCTGCTCCACAAATTCCTACTGTGCATACCAACCAGTAGCTGCATGAAGAGGGTGTGGAATGTAGAAAGAGATTCATCATTCTTAGTGTGTAGGTTTAGACAGTGTTAGACAAAAAACATTTCAGTAAATTAACTCCAAACCTCCTAGGTGATACTCAACCTTCAGTCCACATTAATAAACATCTGAAATCATGGCTCTACACTCTCCAACTCTCTCTGTAGCCAGCCGGGTTAAAATGGGCTTCCTGAGACAATGTAGTAATTGTTTCATGTTTACTGACAACCATGTATTACTTAAACAAACTGAAAGATTTTATTAGACATAGTTATATAATGTTATTGGAGGCAAAGCTCTCACACAAAGACACTGCAAATAACAATCAAGTTGTCAATAGCACACAACACCACACTAAACAAAGCACACATGGCTCAGACCAAACACATAGACCTAAATATGCTGAGACCCTTAGAAGTAACCTGTGTGAGCCACAAACACTTCATAAATGTACCCTTAGAAACACGTACCCTGAGCAACCTCCCAGATACACACGGAAGAGATCACTCACCATGCAACATGTATCCAAGGGGCACAATATCTCATAGGTCCATAGGTAAGTACTAGGTTACCTGCCCTTGCAGTCCATGTTGAGCCTAGCCAATTCCCCCAAAGGTCAGAATCAAACACTGTACCCTCTGCCAGTTAGTAAAACACATTAACCATTATGCCAACCCCCAACCCCATCTCAGTTCAAATGTCCATAAGGAAAATCTCCACACAATCCAATATCCTAGTCCATGGTGACTCCATAGTGAAACATGCCAAAGTAGCACTCACCAGGCTGTGGAAAGAGAGGGTTATGATCAGTTGCCTATCAAAGGTTAGGATTCTCTGCACCACACATGTGCTCAAGTCTTTACACCACAAGTACAAATATAATACATAAATCACTTAAGACATACATTGGATTATATGAATTATATGACAAAAACTCCCCCTGTCTGTCTCCAGACCTGTCAGTGCTGGTCATTGTCTGTACTCATACAAGGTTGCTAAAGCATGGAACACCTTACCTGTATCTATTAGGTCAATATCCTCCCTCCCATCTTTCAAACCACTCTGAAAGACTTTCTAGCTAAAGTCTGGCTCTGTTCTTGCTCAAAACCAGGATAAACTACATCCCTAAATGTGAACAAATGCCTTTTCATTCCTTATAACTCCTCACTCTCCCTTCTTCATTTACTTTTTTACTGCTATCAAATTCTCTTCCCTGGCTTTCTCTCTAAATATACCATAAGCCTGCTTTTTCCTGAATTTATATTGCAATTCCTGTTTGCATTAGACTATCTTCCTCTAATTTCTCTACAAACTGTACAAAACTCCTATAAATATTAAATGATTGTCATATAACTTGCATTGATTCTTAACCAATATTTTATGTTATCACTCATTTGTTATATTTATTTAAACTGCAGATATTTTT
The DNA here is from genome assembly GCF_019279795.1 of Protopterus annectens. Classification (NCBI taxonomy): domain Eukaryota; kingdom Metazoa; phylum Chordata; order Ceratodontiformes; family Protopteridae; genus Protopterus; species Protopterus annectens. The sequence continues at coordinate 1,027,100,016 of NC_056737.1, forward strand.
GTGTTATTTTTGAAAATTGTAAAATTATTGTTTGTAAAATGTTTTGTAATAATTTGGAGCTTTTCTGCCTTGGCCGCTACTGAAAACAGGCTTCTACCCAGCTGGACTTTCCCGGTAATCAAACATCAATAAATAAATTAGAAAGACATGATGGAGCTCTCTGAATATGTGTCCAAGGCAGGTATGAAGCTAGCCTTGAGCAGTTTTCTACCACTGCCTAGAATGATGCCACAGTATGAATAAAAGATTATTGACTTCAACAATTGGCTTAGCTTCTGGTTCATTCAAATGGGTGCAATATATATCAGCCTAGCAGGAGATAGTAGACAGTCTTAACTGCTTTGCAAGAGACAGCCTACATCTATGCCCATAAGACTTTTGTATATTGACTAAATTCTTTTCCATCCCATAGTGCCATTTTCAGGCAATGCCAATCTTCTAAAGCTTCCAACCTAACAACACCGAATCCAGATAGCATAAACATATCGCTGCTCAGTGCTAGGGGCCTTAGCAAAACGCTCCACTCTCTACAAGCACTCCTTACCCTAGAAAACAACTGATACATGCATCATCATAGAGGCCTGGTTCAAGACCAGTGAGAGCCTCTATCAGTGCAGGGTTTCACTGCCTACCACACATCAGGCTTGCCTCAAGCCACAAAATGTGGTGGTATCGCCATACTCACACAAAAAAAAAAAAAAAAAAAAAAAACTTCACCTCAAGAGTTGTTAGACTACGTAATGGAGGTTGGCATGATGGTTAAAGTGTTTACCTTACAAACACAAGGTGCAAAGTTTAATTCTCACATGGGGTAATTGGCTAGGCTTAAAATAACCATCAAGGGCAGTTAATCTAGTACTAATCTATGAACCTGTGAACAAACCTGCAAAAACATATGAACATACACTGGAAGTTATACATGATTTGTAGTGTAATGCCTGCAGATGAAGTAATTTTGACTTGCTTGAACCAGGCTCTGTTGATGTGCATCATGTCTGGAATGTTTTACAAAATACATGAGGCTCCAAGACCAATCTAAGTGCTTTTTCATTTATTTTATAGCATTTGTGTGTTTTACTGTGTTCTTAATCCTTAAATTGAGTAGCATAGACTGGATACAGGTTTTCTGCATCCAGAGCTGTTTGTTTTTGCCTTCTCTGTTTCTGGCAGCCATCTAATATTTGTCTTCTGTGTTTCTGTAAGCCATCTTGTGTTGATAGGGGTCAATCTTCTCTGCTAATGAAAGTAGCAGGGCTGTCTGGACCTTTTCTGGGCCAAGCTGATAGGTAAAGAGAGCAGGGGCTAGCAGGATTGGCTAGATTTCTGTGTTACTAGAATCTTCTATATTTTGTGGTATTTAAACCCCATGTTTGAGCTGGTTTGGGCTTGTTTGCTTGTCACACACCACAAGTACACAGTTTTTAACCCATTGCAAGGTATTTCAGCTACAAATGTTCCCTTAGTAGCACTTGTGTGATCACCTAGTAGTACTCATCTTAGACATTCCACCCTTTCTACCCTTAGCTCTCTCTGGCCTCTCTCCCTCAGATTCTGAGAAATATGGATGGACAATTTCCTACAGTTTCTCCTGCCAGTCTAGTTGATATGGGCATCTTGAAACAGTGTAGCAACTGCCTCATGTACAGGGACAACCCTCTACCACTTCCATCTAGGAACACAATTTGTGAGAGATACAATCACATTAAAAACCTAGAGTCTATGCTCTCTCCCTCACAAGTAGTATATCTGGCACTGAGAAGGTTGCCAGCACAAACACCACACCTCAAACACCAACTACACCTACACAACACACACATACAAATGCAGAGGTACTCAGCAAAAACATACCCAAACAAAAGAGACCTCCAAGGCAAAAACACAAGTGAACTCCACAGCCCACCACACCACACACCACACATAGTCCACACACCTGTGTCTCACAGCCACTAAGGCCTAACCATAAACCCAACATATTAGTCATAGGAGACTGCAATGAGAGACACACAGATGTGCCCCTCATCAGGCTGGATAAGGAGAAAGTCACAGTTAGTTGTTTGTCAGGTGCCAGAATATGCCATAACACACATTCACTCAAGTCTCTCAACAATAAGTACTGTTATGACTCTGTCATAGTCCATTTTGGCATGAATGACTTGAGATGGACCTCCCTGGAGTATATGAAGGCAGACATGATCGAGCTCACTGAATATGTGTTCCAGGCAGGTATGTCCCTAGCCTTAAGCAGTATTCTACCATCACCCAGAATAATGCCTCAATACAAACAGAAAAGTATTGACTTTAACAATTGGCTTAGTCTCTCATGTCATTCTAAGGGGATCCAGTACCTGACAGCCTGGGAAGACATGATCGACAGACCACAATGCTTTGCCAGAGATGGCCTGCATCTGTCTCCCTTGGGCTTCAGCCTTCTGGCAAAGACTCTTGTCTCCTTCATACTGCCTTTATTAGGCAATGCCATGAGGTCAACACTACCAACATGAAAATGTCATCAAAATACAAATTAAAGATCATCATAGTAAAAGCTAGGAGTCTAAACATGAAACTATACTCATTTCAAGCATTCTTAACCCTGGAAGATGCTGACATTTGTGCAGCCAGAGAATCCTTGCTCAAAGCTGCAGAGAGCACCCCAGCTATACCAAGTTACTCATCCTATCATACATTCAGACCCCAAGCCGTGGGCAACAAAGCAAAAACAGGTGGCATTTCAATATATATATTAAAGACATACATACCTCCAGGCTGGTCAAACAGTATGATGCACAGGAGACATTCCAGGTGCAGTTAACCATTGCTAGACCAATATTCAAATCATAGCAAGTTACCGGCCTGCAACTTTGACTCAAGATACCCAGTCCACCTATCTGGACCTCTTTGAAACTATCAAGATTCAACATTTTATCCTGATCCTGGGCAATTTTAACTGTCCAACCATAGACTGGAAGGAATACTCATACCAAAACTCAAATTCCCAGAGACTCCTTGCTTTTGTCAATGCAAATGGCTTGGACCAGCTGGTCGACATCCCCACAACAGGTGACAATATCTTGGACTTGGTATTAACCAGCATAAGTAACCACTGCAGCATCCCTACAGTGTCATTCTCCCTGGTAAGATCTGACCACAAAGCTGTCACCTTCAAGGTCACCATCTCCCTTGACCCCACCAGCTAAGGTCAAACAAAAAAACTTCTACAAAACTGATTACATCCTCCTGAGGGAAGGTAGAAACAGATTCACAGCCCCCTCTCCCTCTATAGGAACTGGCACAAATGTCCAAACCTACACCAAAGTATTATACGAGCATTTATATAGCTACATGGAATCAGGAATACCCAACAGGACAAAATCCTCCTCCTCAAAGAAGAGTAAACCTGTCTGGTGGACACTTGCAATAAATAAATTCTATAAGAAAAGGAAAAATTGCTGTCCAGGACCAAGAAGGAGCAAGTGCCTAATTAGAAGCAATCTATCCTTAGCCTGAACAAGCAAATAAGAGCACTAGTGAAATCCCCTAAAGCAAACTTTGAGTCCAAACTGACCACTTCTACTGAAGACAGTCATAAGGCCTTCTTCACACATGTCTGCAATCTCAAAGGAATCTCAAAGGAAGCACTTAGATCTGCTCAGAACAGGTGGTCAAGGACACAACATACACAAACTGTAGATATAGTCAACCTTCTGGCAGACAGGTTCAGTGAAAACTTCACCCATCTGCCCCCCCATCAGTAAATCAAGACATCCCCAGCACTTGTCCCCCTTCCCTTATCTCTAGGGAGCAAGTTATCACTGCCCTCTCAAAGGCAAAAAAATACAGCCTCCATGGGACCCAATAACATCCCAAGCTACATCCTACATGAACTCAGGCAGGAACTTGCAGCATCATTAGCCACCCTATTCAACCAAAGCCTGAGTACCGGCTTTGTCCCAGCCAAGTGGTGGACAGCCACTGTCATCCCTTTACACAAAGGTGGAGCATCCATCGATCCAGGAAATTATAGACCCATCAGCCTAACTAGCCTGATCTGACAAGCCATGGAATGGATTATCATGGACCTCATTAACAAGGACATTGGCAACCTCCAAACACTCAATCCCACACAGTTTGGTTTCATTAAGGGGAGGTCATGCCTGTTAAACTTGGTCGACTTCTTTGAGATAGAAATCCAAAGCCATGGACAAGGGGAAGATGGTGCACACTGCCTACCTTGACCTGGCCAAAGCCTTCAATACTACTCCCCACTTGGATATAATAGATAAACTCTTTCAGCTAGGCATCAATCCATATGTTACCAGATGGGTAGCTAACTGGCTCAGTGATAGAACCCACCTAGTCAAAACAAGGGAAGACACCTCAAGCAGTAGACCTGTAATGAACTGCATACCCCAGGGATTGGTCTTGGGGCCTCTGTTGTTTGGGATATATTTTTGTGAAGTGCAGGCCTAAACCAGTGGGCTATGGCTGACCAGGTTTACAGATGATTCCAAGCTGGGAACTGTAATCAATTCCCCTAGTGATGTGGACATCCTCCAAGAAGGTCTCAACCAAACAAATGACTGTTGAAAGGAAACATGTCCTCAAACTTAATGCCAAAAAATGCATCATAATCCCCTTTGGGGAGAGTGATGTCCCCACAAATTATCACATTGATAACAAGGTCCTAAGCATACAATCAGTCTTGTGGGACTTGGGCACCCAGGTTGATAGCAAACTGACTTTTGACCACCACATTGCCTCTGTTGTATGGAAGGCTTTCTACGTGGCCCACCTCATTAGGAAGAGTATCTCACCCAAGGACAAGGAAGTCATAACATCCCTGTATTCTTCCCCTATAAGACCCATTATTGAGTACAATGCCCCTTTTGGCATGTACCTCACAAAGCACATGCAGCAGCTGAACAGACCACAGAAGCTCCTCACCAGGAGAATCCAGGGCCTCAAACATCTACCCTACACATATAGGCTAAAAGCCCTGTCACTCTACTCAGTCTCATACAGACTCCTCAGAGGTGACCTCTGTCTGGCATACAAAGCAAGCTCAGACCCCGCTTTGATGGGACTGCTCCATATGCACAAGTCATGCTCCACTTGAGTAACCCACATGCACAGCCTCAACCTGGTTTGTGACATCAACAGGACTTGCTGGCAGGACAGATTTGTGTCCCAGAGACTACCTCTTCTGTGGAACAGACTCCCTCTCCATGTCAGACAAAGTACCTCATTATCCCTTTTTATGAGCAACCTGAATAACTGGATGGGGAACAGAAAATACACCCCTGGGATTCCACCTGTGTCCTTGCTGGACAGGGGCATCGGGTGCTGACTTGTCAGAACACGGGCTAAATTCTTGGCTAGGCTTCTAAGGACCTCAGGACCAATAGCCTAGTAACTTCCTATGATCCTAAAATGACCTGAAACTCTTCCATGTACAACTCACTATCAATAATCCCATTTATCATCTCATAGGTAACTACAGGGCTCTTCTATGTCCCCCTCAATGCATATCTCATACCTACTAGGTATGGACTCTCTTTGCATTAACTAAGTCACCATTCTCCTTGCAGACTTCAACTACCCCTGCATAATGGGTCACTTACACATCTTCAAACTAGTACACCAAGAAATTTCTGGACTGCGTCAATACCAGTTTTCTGGAGCAGTTAGTCTACACCTCAACCAAAGGTGACAAAATCCTGGTTTTGATCCTTACCAGTCTGAGGCAGCTCCCCACCAACTACACCTTTCTCCCTGGACAGTTAAATTTACTGTAAGACTGAATCAGTACTTTGGTGTTCAGAAACTATGCAAAGGCTAATGCACTAAAACTGAGTGATGATCTGGCTAAATTTAAAAGCCCCCCTCCATCTTCATGACCCCACCGCTTACACAAAATCCTTTGTAACCAAATGTTGTTAACATTTAAAGAGTTGCATAGACACATCTGCCCCTTCCAAAGCAAATACGTCAGATTTAAAAATAAACCACTGTCAAAGAACCCAATTATAAACAGGCTCTATAAAAAAAGAAAAAACCTCACTGCACCCAAATGTAGGGAATTCTAGACCCTGATCAAATCAACTAAAGTCAGAATTTGGTAAAGATAGCCACTCGGGTGAAATAAAACACAAATCCTTCTTTAGCTATGTTAGAAACCTCAGAAACAATGCATGTCACTACACAGAGCTAATAGTAAATGGCATTACATACTCAGACCCATAAGACATGGACAATCTACACTCAGACCTGTAAGACATGGACAATGTACAAGCAGACTAATTTAGCTTAAACTTCACCCCCCATCTTATATTCCCAGATCACATACCTGCATCTGCACCCTCAAAATTTCTCACTACAAGTCCTCAAGGCACTACCCATGTCAAGAACACTACTTTTGTGGGGGCAGGTAACACACTGGGCTACCTATTGGCCAGCCTGAAACAGGTCTTGTCAGTCCCACTATAGAGGCTATTTAATGTCAGCCTCCAAAAAAGCTTTGTGCAGATAAATAGAGGGCAGCCACAGTTATACAAAGATGGGGCATTAGTGGATCCAGGCAATTTTAGAAGCATTAGCCTGCTCAGCCTCATTAAGGCTATTGAAAGGATCATTATGGAGTTAATTGATAAGGACACTAGTAGCGTGCAAGCTTTCAACCCATGCCAGTTGAGATTTGTCAAGGGCAGATCCTACATACTCAATCTGATTTTCTTTACTAAAGCAGCGAATGAGGGAATTCAGTACACATCACATATCTAGACCTCACAAAGGTATTTGACACCATACTACATTCAGGTATCACTGATCATCCCTTCCAGTTTAACGTACATCCCTATGAACTAACTGGATAGCAAATGAGCTCACAGGTAGAACCCAGAAATCAGCAAAATAGACACTACCTCCTCCAAAAGACTTGTCATAGCAGTGTTCCCCACTTGGAGTTCAAAGTAAATGTTAAATGTTTATAGCTGACCAAGTCTGTAGATGACTGTAAACTTGGCGCTATCATAAACTCCCCAAAGGGCACCAAGATTCTTGAAGACAGCCTTTCCCAAACAAATAGCTGGTTTCAAAACCATGGACTAAAATTAAATGCTAAAAAATGTATGATAGTATCCTTTATCAGGCATGACTTATCTTGTTACTGTCACATTGACAAAGCATCACTGAAAATTGATCCATTAGTCGGGGATCTTGAAATCTATATCAGTACTGAAGTGCCCATTAACCACCCCTTATCCAGTACTGTAACAAAGCACTTTTTCATTGTACAGCTTATTTACAAAGGTAGGTGTCCAGGTCCAGGGAAGTAATCAGACAACTATATCCAGCTTTTATTCAGACAATCATTGAGTATAATGCCCCTTTCATTATGTACTTGTGCAAACATTTGTCAGTACTTGAATGACCACAGCACTTAGACACACACACACACACACACACACACACACACACACACACACACACACACACACACACACAAAAAAACAAAAGCAAGGGCATAAATCATACAAACTATGCAGGTTAACTAAAAGCCTTGCCCCTCTTCTCAGCATATTGCACTCTACTAAGTAGAGACCCCTGTACCTTTTGTATACAGCCTCAGCAGACCCTATCCTGTCATACCTATTACACATTCAGAAGTCTAATAATGCCATGAACCTCTGCATTTCAATCTCTTCTGTGGCATAAATAAGACATGTTGGAGGGATAACTACTGTATGTACCACACAAAACATCACTCCTATGGAACTGCCTCTTGTCCCATGTAAAACAAAGTACTTTGTTTACTCTATATAAATGTACTTTGGACAACTGACTGGGAAGCTGCAAATTCACCTCCAGTTTGGCACCCATTTCCCTCATGGATAAGGGCAACAACTAAATATACCAGCATATCTTATTTCTGTCCACCTCTGGGTTAATTGCATGCAAAATAAGGGCTAAAAATCTACCTTGGGAATAGAAGGCTAGTCTTGAGATCTTCACAGATCAATGACCTAGTAAGTACGTATGAATTGGTTTGATGATGTGTAAGTATCTATGAACCTATGTGCACGTATGTAAGTAGCTGTGATCCTGTTTGCTGGTATATTTATGTACCTATGAACCTGTTTCCTGAAATGTAAGTACCTGTGAACCTGTTTGCAGGTGTGTAAGTACCTGTGAACCTGTTTGCAGGCGTGTAAATACCTGTGGACCTGTTTGCAGGTGTGTAAGTATCTATGGACCTGTTTGCAGTATGCATCTCCAATCCAATAATTTAATTTATTTTAGACAGCTCATTTACAGATGCTGTTTGCTGTTACATTCGTGGATCACATATGATTCTGGGGAGTTGATTGCATGTCAGGTGAATGAACTGTATGCAATATGTACACAGTGAAGAAAAACCACATACAAAAATAAAAAGCACATACAGAATCTTGCCCCATTGTATACAGGTCTCTATGAACCATACAGGGTGTACCATCGTATACATGTTTTTATGAATTGCATAGGGTTTTTGTATTAAGATCTACACTTTAAGATGCGACATGTTGGCCTCCCTGGAAGTTAAGACTTCATGAATGGATGGGTTCCCATAAATTTTCCACAGAGATTACTAGTATGGCCCCCTTATCAACAGAGAAAAAACCTACCAGTGAAACTTGCTATGATACATGGCTAGGCTATATATGTTTTTTTCAAACTACCTGTTCCACGATAAGCTATAAACCCATGAACTATTTCTTCTCTAAGGCATGGAGCATTAAAATATACAATAGCATTATATATGAATATGTAAAATAATTCTTTTCTATGCTGTGTGGAAGCTAATAATGCAAGGCTAGGGCACCTTTACAATGAGTGCTGTAACTTACCAACAAAATAATCTCTTAAGATCATGGAAATGACAGCACGATCCTATAATAATGTAACAGTAGACAACCGAAAGAACTTCCTAAATAATAAGGTCAAGGAATTGCTCAGAGTAATATTAGGTCACTTTTTAATGAAACATCAATTAACTGTTTTCTATATAAGACTTGCACTCTAGTTGACTTTTTAGAAGTTGTAGGAATGTTATCATAAAGGCAGCAAAGTCAAGGGTGTTTTAGGTCTAATTGCTATTATAGCTGCACAAAGGATTTGTTCTTCAGTTTTACTGGAGGATTTTGCTGCTAGGAAGATAACAGAGCAGGGAGCCATATCTCTCAGCTTGCTGAAATTGAAAAAAGGTACAAAGACCCTTGAAAAAAGGGTAAATCCAGCCAAAATTCTACACATCAAATTGGCATACAATTTGAATACCTAATAATACTTAACTCTTCCCACTTTCAGTAGGAATGTAGGATACTGTTCAGAAACACATTTAAAAAACAGACTGTGACAAAATGATGGAAAAATACGTTGCTAAAGAAACAGTGGAAAATCTGCAGACTTTAAGGAGCTGTGTTACAAAATTTTACCTCGTAATGTTATTTATTTTTGCTTCTGAAAAAGGAAGATGCAAGATGTGTATCCTCTTTCTTTAAATTATTGGTTACTAGTGTGGTCTTCTAGGGCTAACTGCTTGGGCCTCTACTGTTTGTCATTTACTTCTCTGAAGTCAAGGCTAATGTAAACAGCCTTTGGCTGCCCAAGTGTGCAGATAGTTGTAATATGAGAACAGTTATTGACTCCCCTCAGGATATTAATATCCTCCAAGATGGCCTGATGCAGACTAGTAACTGGTGCCAGAGTCATGGCCTAAAGAGGGCGAGATGCAGACCAGGAACTGGTGCCAGAGTCATGGCCTAACAAGGGTGAGATACAGACTAGGCCATGACTCTGGCACCAGTTATTAGTCTGTATCTCACCCTTGTTAGGCCATGACTCTGGCACCAGTTATTAAAGAGGGCATCATGCAAACTAATAACTGGTGCCAGAGTCATGAACTAACAAGGGCGAGATGCTGACTAATAACTGGTGCCAGTATCATGGCCTAAAGAGGGCACAATACAGACTAATAACTGGTGCCAGAGTCATGACCTGATGAGAGTGAGATGCAGATTAATAATTGGTGCTAGAGTCATGGCCTATGAAGGGCGAGATGCAGACTAATAACTGGTGCTGGAGTCATGGCCTATGAAGGGTGAGATGCAGACTAATAACTGGTGCTGAAGTCATGGCCTTAAGAGGGCGGGATGCAGACTAATAACTGGTGCCAGAGTCATGGCCTAGTGAGGGTAAGATGCAGACTAATAACTGGTGCCGGACTCATGGCCTAAAGAGGGCAAGATGCAGACTAACAACTGGTGTCAGAGTCATGGCCTAAAGAGGTTGAGATGCAGACTAATAACTGGTGCCAGAGTCATGGCCTAAAGAGGTTGAGATGCAGACTAATTACTGGTGCAGGAGTCATGGCCTAAAGAGGGCGACATGTAGACTAATAACTGGTGCTGGAGTCATGGCCTAAAGAGGGCGAGATTTAGACTAATAACTGGTGCTGGAGTCATGGCCTAAAGAGGGCGAGATGTAGAATAATAACTGGTGCTGGAGTCATGGCCTTAAGAGGGCGAGATGTAGACTAATAACTGGTGGCAGAGTCATGGCCTAAAACACAATGCTAAGAAATGCATTATAGTATCTTTCAGTGAGATGACCACCCCTGCATACTACTACATTGATAATATGCCCCTGAGAGCAGACCCTGTCGTCAAGGACTTGGGAGCCCATATAGATAGAGACTTGCCATTTAACTAACATGTTTGTACTGTTTTGAGGGAATCATTCCATGTTGCAAAACGTATAAGTAAAGCTATGTCATCTAAGTCCAAACTAGTCATCACCCCATTGTACACTGCCCTCTTAAGACCTATCATTGAATAAAAGGTCCTCTTCAGTAAGTACTTCACCAGGCACATGCAGCAACTGAAGCACCCACAGAGATATCTCAGAAAAAGAATACAAGGGCTAGAAAATAAGTTCTATGCAAACTGCCTCAAGTCATTGTCTATTTATTCCATTTCTTACAGGCTGCTGAGAGGTAACCTATGCTTAGCCTATAAGGTTTCCTCAGGTCTGGCAATAATGGACCTGTTACACATTTGGAAAACAACTAGCCTTAGAAATGCCTGATATAGGAACCTAAACCTCACCAGCAACATAAACAGGATGTGCTGAAGGGACAGGTGTGTGTCTCAGAGGCTCTGTCTTCTCTAGAACAGACTTTCCGACTACATGAAACAGAGTTCTTCCCTACATTTATTCAGGAAGTATCTGGACCAATGTATGGGGGACAGCAAATATATCACTTACCTACCAGCCATGTCTCTTCTAGAAAGAAGAAGTTTGTAATTGTCTGTCTACATAAGAATATACACTCTCCATAAAACAGTTGGAAACCATTACCTATCAAATTTTATTTTGGGGAACTTGACTAGACTTAAAATCTTCCCTTGGATCATTAGTCTAGTATTCTACTATAATTCTATATTACATATATATACATTATTTTTTACAATTCTTCTTGTGAGAGGCACCTCCTGGTTGGGGAAAATTGGATTTGTAGAAATAGCAAAGAGAGAGAGAGAGAGAGAGAGAATGGGGTTAGAGTATGTGGCTGAAACATCCCTGTATATCTCCAAGTTTAGACTTTATGGGTATAGTATCATAGAATCATAGGAGATTACTAGGCGATCAACCCAGAGGTCATTTCAAGCCTAGCCGTTTCATCCCAATGTAATACCATAGAAATGCTAGTCATACCCAAGAATGCATTGACTACAGCGGTTGCATTTGTGAGATTTATAAGATGTTCTAATAGATTTTTTCCTGAAGACAGTGTGATCTGTATGAATTCTGATGAGAGGTGGTTCACATTTGCAGGGGGTATTTTGATAAAACTTCTTTCACCTGATTAGAGAACATATGGTATTCTGAGAATGCGTGGTGAGGTTTTTAATTTATGCCTGTTTTTGAGTGAATAGCAGATACCAATATTTAAGACTTTTGTAGATTACAGAAGATAAGGGAAGATAGATCAGAGAAAGGAATTCTGTTTGCTCTTTTGTAGGCTAATGCAGCAATGCTCCAACTGAGAGCATGGATCGATGACTCTACATATGGCATTTATGGTTGTGTGAACTGCACTGGTGCTATTTGCAGAGTAATGGGAGATGATTGGGAGAGCATATTTGAGTCTAAAAATGAAAACATTTTTCAATAGAGCTTGCCTGGCTCCTTTAGTGAGATGGCTTCAGATGGGCTTTGTAGTCCTTAGTTGAAATGAGAGTTTACAGATATATCTGTCGGTATGATACTTGACAGTAAAAATTGAATCAAGTAATAGACCCAGGTATTTGTATCTTTCTACTGATGCAAAAGTTAATGGGTTGGTAAGTTCAAACAGACTTGCTAGGCTGTTGATGTTTGAGGATGTTAACAAGCCTAGCCTTACATTGCAATGGTAATTATTAGCCCTTATATTTTGTTTATGAATAGGTGGGCAGAACACAGATATGTCGGATTTACTTGTTGCCTCTATCCATGAGAGACTTTGGTGCTAAACTGGTGGTGAATTTGCAGTTTTTCATCCATTCATCCAAATTACAAAGTCCAAACTAGTCATGACCCCACTGTACTGTGCCCTGGTAAGATCTGTCATTGAGTACAAGTCCCTCTTCAGTAAGTACTTTGCTTTATGTGGAGTATAAGACAATGATGAAGAAGAGGTATTCTGTATGATACATGCCTACCTGGCAAACATGTTCTATTTATAACATAAAAAAGATTGAGATCCTTTGAGAGGGTGTTCACCCTGCCATTGGCCTTGTGAATGTGTAATATCTCTGACAAGATAAGGTTTGCTGAGGCACTACACATGAGATAGAAATCACCTCCTAGTAACCTGTGTAACAACAATAAGAGGAACAAGGCTTCAAGACAGCGTTTTTGATTTAGGACCTTGATTTTTTTTTTAGTGAGAAAGAGTTGATGTTACTAAAGTCAACAAGTATTTGGACAGGTGAAACCAAATGGGGCTTTATATTCAGTGATCAGCCTGATGAGAACCGAATACGTTTGGAATGATTACATCTCTGTACCTCAGTGCCATAGATATAAGCTGTGTCATTAAAAAGGACTTTGTTACAACGTCAATATGTGGTAGTCAAAGGTAGTTCACTGTTAAACTTTTAGGGGTATGTTATCAATGTCTGTATATTTGGTATTTCAGTATTTAGATGGGAGGTTTTGGACATTTTGTTTCTAAAAACATGACTATTAATTTGGAGAATGTAAGGCTATTATTTTGGAGATATTTAAAGTGAGTTTGTTTGCTTGAAACCAGCTGCACAGAAGAAGTCATTTTGGAGTGCAGTTTGTATTGTGTTAGCTTGTGTGGCAGTTAATGTGCAAAATAATGTCATGAGCATAGAGATCCCCATTATCAGGAGGAATTACCTGAATGAAATCATTAATGAGGATAAAGATAATAAAATGAATCAAAGAATAAACCTCTGAGAAGAACATGCTATTAGTTTTCCTGAGTTTCACACAGTTTGTCTGTACAGGGACTGTTATGTTGGAGAGACAGTTTGCTTATTGTTGCTATACAATGTTTCTATAATTGCTTGGTGTTGTATTCTTCTTCTGTGTAATTGTATGTCTGCCAAGTGCTATAAATGTTTTTGTATTTTTCTTTTCTGGAGCTGAGACTGGAATGTATCATTGTTTACCCTTCCCAGCATGCTTTGCACAGTATAACTTCTTCTAGCTAGAAGAGCCACCATCTTGATTTTCTAGCCACGTTTTCAACCCCACCAATGTGTTCTGCAGTAATAAGATCACTTAAAAGTAAATTAAAAGTTAATTTCTGCCATAAAACGTCAATATTTTTTCTCATGTTAAAGGCTTGTAAATTGTAGAAATGTCCTGCCACAACTGTGGGAGTCTATTTAACCTACATTCTACTCCTGGTGTTTTTAAAGTACATATTTTTAGCTTTTGAAACCTTTTATTAGTTTCTAACACTGAATATAGACGGATACTAATTGAATAATCTATTTCAGACATTAAATGGACTATATTATTTAATAAAAACATTTTTTTTCCTGCTAGCATACATTTAGTAGTATTTCTTGAGAACAAATCATGCTTTGGATCTTGGCTGTTGTATTTGCTATAACTTATGTTAGGCAATTACACTTTTTTGTTTTGTTTCTGATGCATTACTGGTGAACCATATGTTTTTCTGGTGGTGTTGGTCATTTAAAGTGCATTGAATATATCACTTTTCTTACATAACCTGCTTTTTGCCAAACATACAGATAGCATAGCTTCTTTGAGATGTGTTACTGCTAAACCATATTTTAATTGTGTTGTATGGACTTTCATAGTGCATTGGATACATAAGGTAGGTATTATATTTTTCCTACTTAATCTGAGAGACTTCATTCATTTGTCCATATAGAAATTTCACCCCTGGACAGCCTCTGTGTTAAGCTGACAAGTATTTAATGTCTTCCCTCCCTCTGCCTGCCTAATGGTATTTTTAGTACTGTAACACAAATTCTTCTAAATATCCTTGGCAAGTGACTGTTATAGTACAAGGCTCAGGAGTCTACATATCTTTGCTTGTTGCTTTTAGTCTGTTATAGAAATACTTTGTGTGAATATTTCAGAAAACAGACTATATTTATCACTGCAGCATAGATGTTTAACTGTGAGGCATTAATTGCTGTTTACAACTGTTAGCAGTGATGAAGGCATAAGTATTTTGTAGCATACACATTTGTGGGTTAACCTGTTATACTTACAAACATCTGGATTAAACTGCTCCCCTTTCTAATAGGAACTTACTCATTTACATACTAGAAAATGCGTTCATTGTCCTGTACGTTTCTCACACATCATGAAGTCCTTACAAAGGTGCTTCTTAATCATTTGCCAAAAGACCTCAGGGAACAGTGGTGATGGAAAGGGTATTTTTGTGAATATTTCCTAACATCAACACTTCTCTACAATATTAAGCATCGACCTACTAGGTCTTGCTCTGATTATTTTATATTGTTTCAGCTGTAAACAGTAAAACAAAATATTTATATAGTGCATCACCATCTACTGTCCAGAAAACTTTGCAAATATACTCGATCAGACCAGTCACCTACAGCCAAGACCCCCCCCCCCAAGTGCAAAATAACATTTAAAGTATGATTAATGTTCAACTCATAATTAAGCTACTGATATCCTTTCTATTTAATGCATCTGGCTATCTTACTGTGTGCACAATACTAGAGGACTCCAGCCTCTTCCACTAAAAATAAATCAATATTTTCTTCCACCAAATAATTACTTATCTAACAATATCATATCCTGCAAATACACATTAGGAAAATATATTTGGTTTTGCACCCCATTTCTAACAGTAACATCTTATACTAGGTGGCAAGTCTAAAAAATACACTTGAGTTTGATTCCCTAAAAAAAACAAAACAAAAAAAACCCCAAAAATTAAAATGCAGCGCCTCATTGCAAGAGGTTCTCTGGTTCAATTCTCAGCTGTGGTGCCTTCTGTGCAGAATCTTCATGTCCTTCATGCATTTGCATGGGTTTCCTGGGGGTGCTCCGGTTTCTTCCCACATTCCAAAGACATGCATCTGGAGAGTTTCTCCCTGGGCCTCAGCTGAAAAATGGCTCTGTTCCTAGTTGGAATTTCCCAGTCAACAAATGTTAAATAAATAAAAAATAAAATAAAAATAAAACCTTGTGTACAAGTCAGTCTCCAGTCTTAAATCAATTTTAATAAGACCGTTTACCACAATATACTTGCTAACATAGAACAATCTGCTGCTGTTTTCTTCAGTGTCAGAAACATCGGCACAAGATACATATTAATCTCGGTAATATTGCCTTGATAAGCTCATATTGCTTATACTGCAGCTCTGCTGATCATTTTTTCTTCATAATAAAATACTCTATGCGTTGACCCCACTCCATCCCAAACCCACTCTGTTTGGGCTCCACTACACTCAACACACCTATCCCCAATTCCCACCCACCTCCACTGCACCTATATTTATACTTCCCTACCCACACCCACCTCTCACAATTAACCAATAATTGCCTCTAGCAACACATCTCTCATCCTCCATCACTATTTTGACCTCTACCCTGTCTAATACTCTTACAACCTACAATAATATACCCCAAACATACACTACACAATATCCTAGTAATCTTACACTACACGAAACACTACTCCCACTGTCATGAAGTAAATGAAATATCTTACATTTCTTTCAAGAGCACCATATCATTAATCTTCCTTTTCATACACATAACAACCTTACAATCGCAGCTACATCCACCCATTTTCTCTCTCGCAAATCCACAAACACAACAGTCCTCTAATCCACCACTTTTTTCAAATATATCTCTGAACTATATCCAATTTCACTACTAAACACGTGTACCTTTAAACACTTAAAGATCACTAAGCAATCATTCTCCACCTACCTACATGCATATAAAAAGGCTAGATTGTTCTATGCATATCTGCATACCATAACTAAGCTGCTCAAAGCTGGAGACATCTATCCAACCCTGGCTCAAGCACAAATATAGAGTCAGAACCATCCACACCTCTTCCAAACACAACTCCTCTCCCAAGCCACACTCGGTCCACAACCTGTTTCTCCTAAACATACATTTTCAAAGCATGTGTAACAGGACCCATGATCTCCACACAGCCCTCTTACACTATAACCCTGACATACTTATAGCTTGGATAAAGCCACAAATAAGTAGTAATGAAATACTCCCCTCTCCCCAGATATAACATAATCAGGTTAGACAAACTAACAGAAAGAGAAGGGAGAGTACCAATAACTTTTAAAAGCACCCTAGAAATAATCCAACATCCTCAAACTACCCTAAAGTTTCAAAACAATGAAATTCTCACTACCCAACTCAAGCTCAATAACAGTAAATCAGTCTGCCTTGTAGGACTATACATTCCTCCTGGAAACAATCTAACCACAATTGAATAAGACCTTCAGTGGCTGTACCACAATTATAAAAAAGAGACCATAATCTTAGGTGATATAAACATTGACTGGAAACAAATAACAAATACCTTCCCTGACTTAAACTTATTCAGATTCTCACAACTATTAAACCTCATTATTAGGACCTACAGAACATGTAGTAAAGAAAGCACACTACACAGATTCTTTCAAATATCAAAGCTACTCGCACCTTATCAGACAGTACTAGTGGCCATCTATCCAACTATGCTATCAGACAGTGTCTAAACTTTCAGAAACAAGTAACATACAAACACATCCATAATTTGCAGAATGTCAACCCTGAATGCTTTATAACAACTCTAAAGCAATATAACTGGAACTGCCTAAAAATATTACCGATAGATGAAGCAGTTACTCATTTTAATCATGTTCTACTAACCTTCCTATATAAGCAGGTCCTAGTCAGAAACAAAAGAGTCAAATACATTCCAGCACCCTGGCTAACAAAGACTACTAAGCAACTACTATTAAATAGAGACTGGGCCTGGAAAACATATACAAAAAATAAAACTTAACACTACAGAATTATAGATATCTCAGAAAACTCACAAAAAGCAAATAATGATAAGAAAGAAATTTTACAAACATACAAAATACCCACCAAAGTAACCCCAAATTGTACTGTCAGTCCTTAAAGTCATTTCTCAACCCCTGAGCAATCCTCTAACCACAACCTTTAAATACCCAGGTAATACAGCAATTCAATTCAATACCCACTTCTAAATTCTATCTTATCACTAATCAAACAAAACCCGGGTCTATAATATATGTTCGAAGTTTTAAAACTTCGATGCTCATATGAACAACACCATATGAGCAAAGTTTTAAAACATCGAACATATAATAAAAATAAACAAAAACAAAAAAATCCTACCTGAACGTTTTGAGCAGGTGGGCAAGCCCCCCCCATGCACCCCCCACACCCCCACTACCTAAATATACCAACTCCAAGATCGCACTACAGTGAAGTAAAGGGAAATATTCCCTACAACGATCTCCGTTGAAACTTTCGAGCTTTCAAAAGTTTGCTCATATGGTGTCAACCATATGAGACTTGACCTTTTGAAAGTTCACGCTTCTGACATAGACCCACAAAACTCTACCACACTCCTCACTCTCCCGCATCCCACTACCAAGAATAAAGTACTCTTTAAATTTGATACTGTACCCACCTCAACAATAAAAAAATACCTACTAAAAATGAAACCAAGCATGTTGGCAGCCCACAAATTACCAAGAGCACCTCAAAATAGTAGCAGAAGCTCTAGCATTCCCAATGTCCATTCTTATCAATAGATCCATAAAAAGAAAAACATGTCCCTAACACATGGAAAATATTATACATGATACCTCTAAATAAAGCTAATAATTCTACTGATCTAACCAACTACCATTCTATAGGCATCCTCCCACGTCTATCCAAGATGTCAGAAAAATGTATCCACATCTAGTTGCTCAAATACCTCACTGACCATAACCTACTCTCCTTGACTTAACATGGTGTCCGGCCTAATTACAGCACCACTACTGCCCTTTTAAACTTTACAAACACAGTTAATCAACTCCAAAGCAATGATAACCTGGTCTCAACAGTCCTCCTAGACCTATCCAAAGCATTTGATAGAGTCTCACATCAGAATCTCCCATCACTAACCAGGTTCCACAGCTACTTATTCAATAGGAAACAAGCTGTGAAATGACAACAAGAATATGATGGTTTCCTCACAGTCACAGTTGGTGTCCCTCGGAGATCAGTTCTAGGACCTCTACTTTTTAATATCTTTATCAATAATCTACACTCCATCACTAAACAAGCTACCCTGGTACAATAAGCAGATGATGCCACTGTCGTCTGTTCAGCCCAAACACTATCCTTCCTACAAGAAAATACCTAAAAGGCATTTCTAGTCATAGAATCCTGACTAGATTGCTCAGACTTGCTCTTAAATGCTAAAAAACACAACCAATGCTTTTCACTCCTAAAAACTTCTTAAACCAAAAGCAGTCTTTTCATATCCTATCAGTCAAAAAAACAAAAAACAAAAATAGAATTTGTCATACAGGTAACACTCCTGGGAGTAATGCGTGATGATAATCTCATATTTGACCAATACTAACTCCTAGCCATAAAAAAAAATGAAAACTAAGATCCCTCCACAGGGCTAGGACATTTCTGACTAATATCTTCAGAAAATTGTGCACAAACAAATTTCCATCCCTACTATATGTCTCACCCATTTGTGCAAAAAAATAAACTAGAGACAGCCTATAACAAAATTGCAAAATTTGCTACAAATAATCCTCAAAAAAAAAAAAAAACACCATTGCATAGCAGTAAAAAACCTTAATTGGCTAGAACTTAAAACACCATCAATTTATTAAAGCCCATAAATGAATAAACTTCCCAGAAAAATGTCCAGCTGTAAGAGGAGTACTACAACCGTATACCACTAATTGAGCCCTACGATCCAACAAATCCTTCACAAAATCAAATAACAGTGCAGGAGACTCACTACACTCTAAACAGATAGCAAAAATCTGGAATTAAATCCCCTTGAAGTAAGACTGGTAGACACACTGCATCACTTCAAAACATTATTAAAGAAACACCTCCTAAATAATTGGTTGTGCTCAAGCACAACCCCACAACCTAAGTTTCACCATCAGTTACAGTCCCTTTTTATACCCTTTCTGTACCCTAATGTTACACATGTAACAACTTTACACTCCCTTTATATACCCTTTTTGTACCCTAATGTTATACCTGTAACTTTATATGTCTGTCACTATGAGATGTCACTGTTCTGCAACAACTGTCATGTACACTGTTCTTCTACAGATGGCCACTCCACTGTCTCTCTTCTTTCTTCCCTGCACAACTTCCATTTCCCAATTAACTACCACATTTCTGTTTTCTTTAATGCAGATCTATACAAGCTCCCTACCTCAATCTAGCTATAGTTTCATATAACTACATCTCCTTTTATGTTCCACCTCCTGGTAAATCCCTTGCTGCCTTTGTTACCCTTCTCTGTACCTCCAACTGGTAGACAGTGGATGCATTTTGTAATGTGCTTCTCTGTCTAATTTCTCTGTAATCAGCTACCTCATGAAAAAAATGTATTTCCTTAAATTCATAGGCTACTTTATGTTATGTAATGTATTCTAGATATATAAATGGGCAGTGCATTGGTACAGCAGTTAATGTTGTTCCCTCACACAGCAAGAGGTTCACTCGTTCGATTCTCAGCTGGGGTGCCTTCTGTACTGAGTCTGCATTTCCTCCCTGTCGTCACATGTGTTTCCTCTGGGTACTCCGGTTTTCTCCCACATTCTAAAGGCATGTACCTGAAGCATTTCTCCCCGGGCCTATGCTGAAAATAGGCTCTGTGCTAGTCGGACTTTGCTGGTCAAGAAATGTTAAATAAATAAACTGTGTTTTCATGTAAAACTCAATGTGTTTTACAAAATGTCATTTTTTTGTATTTAAATGTACTTGCTGAATATGTAGAACTTTCCCCCCTGGGCCTCCACAGAGAATGGGATACACCCTATTCATAACTTCCTAGTAAACAAAGAGGAATAGATACATTTTTGATAAATGCATTATCCTGGTTAACAATTTCAAATAAATAAATAAATATGAAGGGCTGTTCCAGACATGCTGATGATTTAGTAATGGTGACTACTTGGATTTCTTTGCAGACTGATACTTTTTCATTAATATTGCACCTTTGCAATGCTGTAAAAGTTGTGCCTTCTGGCAGTAGGATTGGTTCAAGTCAATTTCAGGAAACTACTGCATGATAAAAAATAAGGAATATTAGAGCACAGAACAGGGTAATGGGCGTAATAATATAACATGACACAACAAAACACAATGTCACCCAAACCATGATGTCACTAACTAATATATTATAATACAGCTCATAACAGGGTAATGGACATAATAATATAACATGAAACAACACAATGTCACCCAAACCATGATGTCACTAAATAATATATTATAATATAGCACAGAACAGGGTAATGAACATAATAATATAACATGACACAACATAATTTCACCCAAACCACAGTGGCACTAATATACCAAACCACATGGTGTGTGTACCAAAATAGTACCATAACAATAGAGATGGAAATATATCACAGCACATCGCATTTCAGTCTAACTGGGGATAATGCAACATGGCACAATACAATGTCCCCCAAACCATGATGGCGCTAACTAATATATCTAACCACATGGTCTGTATACCAAAATAGTACCATAACAGTGCAGATGGAAATATATCACAGCACATCGCATTTCAATCTAACTGGGGATAATACAGCATGGCACAACACAGTGCCACCCAAAGCATGATGTCACTAACCAATATATTATAATATAGCACAGAACAGGGTATTGAGCATAATAATAATAATACTGCATGGTACAACACAATGTCACCCAAACCATGATGGCACTCATATATTATAATATAGCACAAAACGGGGCAATGAGCTTCATAATATAACATGACATGATGCAATGTTACCCAAAACCATGACTTTATAAAGTAATATATTATTATACAGCGCATAACAGGATAATGAGCATAATAATATAACATGAAACAACACAATGTCACCCAAGCCATGATGGCACTAATATATTATAATATAGCATAAAACAGGGTAATGAGCATTATAATATAACACAATACAATGTCACCCAAAACCATGATGTCATAAACTAGTATATTACAATACAGCTCATAACAGTGTAATGAACATAATAATATAGCATGGCACAACACAATGTCACCCAAACCATGATGCCACTAACTAATATATTATGATATAGTATAGAACAGTTTAATGAGCATAATAATATAGCATGATATAAGACAATATCACCCAAACCATGATGTCACTAACTAATATATTATAATATAGTACAGAACAGTTTAATGAGCATAATAATATAGCATTATATAAGACAATATCACCCAAACCATGATGTCACTAACTAATATATATTACAATACAGCTCATAACAGAATAATGAACGTAATAATGTAGCATGGCACAACACAATATCACCCAAACCATGATGTCACTAACTAATATATATTACAATACAGCTCATAACAGAATAATGAACATAATAATGTAGCATGGCACAACACAATATCACACAAACCATGATGTCATTAACTAATATATTATAATATAGTATAGAACAGTTTAATGAGCATAATAATATAGCATGATACAAGACAATATCACCCAAACCACAATGGCATTAATATATCAATTGTAAGAAGAGTTTCAGTTTTGAAATATAACTAGAGCATCTTATTGTTTTTTTAGCTCCTGAACATTTAAACTCTAAAATTACTATTATCTGTCTGTTTATTTAAAAGTACAACATTTTGTTTTACCACTAAGTAGCTTAAAAAGAGTCTCTGTGTTATACTGTTGCAAGAGCATCTTCTTTTATAACACCAACAGCCATCTAATCAGGTCCTGTGATTTGCTACTGTTTACATGCTGTTTTACTGATCCATTTGGTCTTTTTAATGTAGGGGATATTGATCCATCCCTCTTTTTGATAACTATATTGTAGCAAAGCAGCATTTAATCAATATTTGAGCATATGCATTGTGTATATCGTATTGCACATTGTTGGTATTATCTTAGTGTCAGATATTCATGTTATTCATGGCATACTGCTTACTGACTTACAAAGTCAGATAACTGAGCTATATCTCTAGTGTTAACCTTGCAATATCTGCATTTATCTGATTCTGACAGAGTGAACTACTTTAAATATGTTATATCCGCTGTTCATCT
Organism: Protopterus annectens; assembly: GCF_019279795.1. Taxonomy (NCBI): domain Eukaryota; kingdom Metazoa; phylum Chordata; order Ceratodontiformes; family Protopteridae; genus Protopterus; species Protopterus annectens. Next base: position 1,027,122,935 of record NC_056737.1, read on the forward strand.
GCCTTACAGCTGCATTTGTTTGTTACCCTTTATAATCTTTATTTTCTGACACCACCCTTTATACTTGCTGCTCTGTGATACATTCTTCATAACACTAAATCACCTCCTATTTTTTTTTTCAGTTAATACAAGCATTTTGTGAGTAGCTTTCCTCCAGTAAGAACAGATGTTCCTGCTACTGCCTGTCCAACCCTTGTACATTTTAAACCTAGTAACAGAGTAGATTCCCACACTTTTAAGCTAAGCTTACTACAGATTTTATTAATACTAGCCTCCTGTTTATGTCATTGAATAGACAGCACATGAGCAAGCTTCCCAAGATTTGGCCCCCCACCCCTCCCTATTATATTCTTCTCCCTTGTCACATCTCTATATACCTCCAACAAAATAAAATCTCCAGAACAGTTATAACAATACATTTTACCACTCTTGGCAACAGTGTTGCTATTAACATTTGCACCTGCACTAATCTGCTGTTTACTGCTTTCTTAGGTTCATAGGTTCATAGATTGGTACTTGTGAGCCATTTTAAGCCTAGCCAATTATCCCTTGTGAGACTCAAACCCTACACCTTGTGCTTGCAAGGCAAACACCTTAACCATTAGGCCACCCTCCCAACCCCTTAATTTGGCCATCTCCATTCTCGGGTTAGCCCCGCTCTGTTCACCCTCACTATGCTCGGGCTCACTCTGCTCCCCTACCCTACCCCCATTCACACCCATCCTCTCATCTCCACATAATTTACAATTATATTTTACCATTTAAGCCACTCCCTCCTGTCTCTACTACTTCCTCCAACCACCTTCTCCAATTCATTACCCCACTAATCCCTCCCACTTTCTCATATAATTTGCCACTAATGTCCTACCTTACACATACTATCATCTTACCTGCTTACCCTATAATCTCCTAAGCTTCATTCTAACTTATTTTATACCACCTCACATCCTTTATATACTTTACACTCCTGACAACCTCCATCCTCCCTTTCGCCCTTCTTGTCAAAATTCTACATCTATTTCTTTCTATAACACTATATATCTTCCTATCAATCTCCACATCCTATTATCACTCACTACCTCATCTGTACCTCAGCCCTACCCTTCCACACCAAGATTACCTTACACCAAGATCACGCTATGTCCCCTTATTACCCTCTCTCTTCTCTCATCACTTTGCCTATCTCTACAAAACTAAAATCTCGTCTTCTTATCCTATCCCCTCAGAATCTAAACTCAGACCTTAATATCTCAACTCTCTTCTCACCAATTCCACCTCCTTATTTAACTTGCTTCTCTCAAGAGATATTCATCACAATCCAGGCCCTAACACTCACCCCACTCTTCCCTCCAGTCCTATAACTGTATCCTCTCCTCAAATCAACCCCCAACTATATTCTACTTCTAAAAACCTAAATATTGTTGCTCTTAATATCCATAGTATCTTGAACAAAGTCTCTGAATTCCACTCCTGGCTGTCACAATATACTCCTGATATTGTCTCCATCTCCAAAACCTGGCTAAAACTTCACATATCTAATAGTGAAATGTCACCCCCGTCTGCAATATCTACCATCAAGACAAACCTACAAAAAAGGTGGAAGCATAGCTATACTATACTCTCAGCCTGTCTACCTCCGTTCCCTTCCTCTCACCCCTCCTAGTTTTATAGCTATACTATACTCTCAGCCTGTCTACCTCCGTTCCCTTCCTCTCACCCCTCCTAGTTTTATAGCTATACTATACTCTCAGCCTGTCTACCTCCGTTCCCTTCCTCTCACCCTCCTAGTTTTATAGCTATACTATACTCTCAGCCTGTCTACCTCCGTTCCTTCCTCTCACCCTCCTAGTTTTATAGCTATACTATACTCTCAGCCTGTCTACCTCCGTTCCTTCCTCTCACCCTCCTGGTTTTATAGCTATACTATACTCTCAGCCTGCCTACCTCCGTTCCTTCCTCTCACCCCTCCTAGTTTTATAGCTATACTATACTCTCAGCCTGTCTACCTCCGTTCCCTTCCTCTCACCCTCCTAGTTTTATAGCTATACTATACTCTCAGCCTGTCTACCTCCGTTCCTTCCTCTCACCCTCCTAGTTTTATAGCTATACTATACTCTCAGCCTGTCTACCTCCGTTCCCTTCCTCTCACCCCTCCTAGTTTTATAGCTATACTATACTCTCAGCCTGTCTACCTCCGTTCCCTTCCTCTCACCCCTCCTAGTTTTATAGCTATACTATACTCTCAGCCTGTCTACCTCCGTTCCCTTCCTCTCACCCCTCCTAGTTTTATAGCTATACTATACTCTCAGCCTGTCTACCTCCGTTCCCTTCCTCTCACCCCTCCTAGTTTTATAGCTATACTATACTCTCAGCCTGTCTACCTCCGTTCCCTTCCTCTCACCCCTCCTAGTTTTATAGCTATACTATACTCTCAGCCTGTCTACCTCCGTTCCCTTCCTCTCACCCCTCCTAGTTTTATAGCTATACTATACTCTCAGCCTGTCTACCTCCGTTCCTTCCTCTCACCCTCCTAGTTTTATAGCTATACTATACTCTCAGCCTGTCTACCTCCGTAGCCTTACTCTCAACCCTCCTAGTTTTATAGCTATACTATACTCTCAGCCTGTCTACCTCTGTTCCTTCCTCTCACCCCTCCTAGTTTTATAGCTATACTATACTCTCAGCCTGTCTACCTCCGTTCCCTTCCTCTCACCCCTCCTAGTTTTATAGCTATACTATACTCTCAGCCTGTCTACCTCCGTTCCCTTCCTCTCACCCCTCCTAGTTTTCACCCTGCTGAAATGCTCATAGTCAACTATAACTTAAATAATCAAAACAATTGTCATTGCTTCAATATACCTCGTGGAAACAACACCCCTTCTCTCAAACTATTCCTTGCTTGGATCTCTCAAACAATCTCCTATGAAACCATCATTCTAGGTGATCTTAACATTGACTAGAACTTACAGTCTTATTCCTCCCCCACCAAAATCATTAACTTGTATACTTTCTCACAGCTCATAAACTCCCCCACTCATCTTAATCAACAATCTAATGCCAGCTCTACTCTTGACTGGATTCTTACCTCCTACCCCAATTGCTATCATAACCCCTCTATTCTACTTGACTCACTTAGTGACCATCTCCCTACATCTCCAGTGCCACTCATCCCATCCATCTTAGTCCCACACATGTAAAGACTGCTGTATCTAATTTTGATCCAGAGATAATTAATCAACTTCTCTTTTCCATCAACTGGTCTTTCCTTTTTGACCTCCCCCTTGAAGATGTCTTAAAATTTAACAGCATATTTCTCAACACTCTTAACTACTTAGCTGGCATCAGAAAAATTAGGTTTAAAGCCAACTATAGCCTCTGGATTATCAAAGACAGTCTCTCCCTCATGCAGAAAAGAAAAAGTGCTTGGAAATCCTGGCATAAGCATAAAACTCCTGACAATCACCAGCTCTACAGAGAACTTAGAAATGTAACTTAAAAACAAATCAACCTAGACAAAAAGACATTTTGTCTTAATCAACAACAAAAAAACCCCTCATTCCAACCCCCAAAAATTCTGGACTACAATCAGCAGGCTATTGCACCCAGGAAACCCATCTCCTCTCAATCAATTCTCTAACTCCTCCCCAATCAAAACTGCTACACTGCTGAAATCCTTGTTCATTAACTCCATACAGAACTTACTTAAATCTAATACTTACTCCATCCCTGATACCCCTCCCCCTCCTTTCCAATCTACTCCATTCTCCATTGCACCAATCCCCACTTCCTATCACTTCTCAATAAACTTAAACCCTGCTCCCCCTCTGCCGATAACCTACCACCTCTCTATCTCAAGATAACAGCCTCCTCCATTGTCTATCCAGTCTCGATACTTATCAATTGGTCAATTCAGGAAGGTCTTATCCCTGACATTTGGAAAAAAAAATATGTTATACCCCTACACAAAGGAGGAAACTCTGTCGACCCCCTCCAATTTCAGGCCCATTGATATTCTATCCCCCCTTTCTAAAATCTTGAAAAGTGTATACATAAACAGCTCATCTCATATCTCACTCAAGAGAATCTCCTCACCCCCACACAACATGGTTTCCAGCCTCATCACAGCACTACTACTGCACTTATACCTTTTACTCATTCTATTTCTACATCTCTCAGCAATAACAAATTAGTGTCATGTCTGTTCCTCGACCTCTCTAAAGCCTTTGACACTGTATCCCGCAACATCCTTTTCTCCAAACTAGCACACCTTAACCTCTAACTCTACTCTCAGCTGATTCTCAAGTTACCTATCTGATTGACTATAGTCTGTTAAATGGCTCACTGCAACTTCCCCTTTCCTCTCTGTTCAAACTGGGGTTCCCTAAGGCTCCATCCTGGGGCTCCTGTTTTTTCAATATATTTACTAACAATCTCTACCAATCCAGCCTACACTCCACTCTTATACAATACGCTGATGACTCAACTATCATCATCGCATCAGACAATCTTCCTCACCTACTCACCCTCACTCAAGAATCTCTGCACTCAGTTGAAAAATGGCTCACTATCAATCAACTACTGCTCAACCCAAACAAAACAAAACTTTTACTCTTTCTTCCTAAATCTCTCCAACACCTCAAACTCTCCTTCGTTGTCTCTCTTTAAATAATACTACTATCCAAGTTGACTCTGACACTAAACTCCTTGAGGTTTACATAGACGATTAACTTAAATTTGACATCCATGTCAGAAATTGTATTAAAAAGACACATCAAAAACTTGGACTACCGAACAAGAACAAAAAATTCTAACTCTAGTATACAAATTGACCTTAGCTGAAACCTACCTGCTCCCCATCCTACTATATGCTGCTGCAATATTTACCAACCTTCAAAAGAACTTGTCTGCCAAATTTGAACTCACATACAATATAATAGCTAGATTCACCAGTAATCTCCCTTATTGATCACACCACTGCCTTTGCTTAAAAAAACTTCACTGGCTAGAGTTTCAACATCAACAACTCCTACCACAGGTCCACCTGACTCACTCCATCCTTCACCAACACCTACCTTGTCCATCTCTTGCAAACTTTATCTCCCCCTATATTCCTAATCATGACCTACGTAGCTCTGACCACCTTTTCCTGCAAATTTTCAAATCTAACAAATCCATTGGAAAATTCCTTTACAGTCACTCAGTTACCTCTATCTAAAACAAACTTCATCTCCACATCCGCTCACTTAACACAGCTAGTTTTAAAATAGCATTAAAGGAATTTCTGCTTAACTCCTGGATCTGCTCCTGTATTGACCCCATTTGAATATTACCTCATCTGACACTACCCCATTTCCCCTTTAATATTTACTTTCCCTCATTCTATCTCCCATCTATTGTGTATTTTATCTTTTGTGCTCTGACTATTTCTATTTCACTTCTGGCCTCCAGCCATTTCATTTCAGCCTCTACCTTAGCCCACTCAAGAACAAATGTATCTTGATTTATTTACTTTCCTTATGCTATTTTTTCCCTTACCATTCTATTTAATGTTATATGTTCCTTGTAATAACTATGTATTTCCAAATTAGTGTATGATGTTTTTGGTGCTAGCCATGTATTAGACAAATACTTTATTTCTCCAATTGTATATTCTCTATGTATGTTTCTGGTTTGCAATGGGGCTTTTCTCATCGGGTCTCTGCTGAAAAAGGGCATGTGCCCAGCCTGACTAACCTGGTTAACATATGTCAAATAAATAAATAAAATAAATCAATCAAACCACATGGTCCGTGTACCAAAACAGTATCATGACAATATAGATGGAAATATATCACAGCACATGGCATTTCATTCTAATTAGAGATAATACAGCATGACACAACACAATGTCACCCAAACCATGATAACACTAACTAATATATTATAATATAGCACAGAACAGGGTAATGAACACAATAATATAACATGGTACAACACAATGTCACCCAAACCACACTGGCACTAATATATCATAGCACATGGCATTGCTGTCTAATGAGTAATAATACAGCACAGCACAAAACAAAGCCACGTCAACCACAATGGCACTAACCCATATATGACAGTACATCGTCTTTGAACCAAAGCAGTAACAGAGAAATACAAATGAAAATATATAACAGCCCATGGCATTTCTAAATGTAAATATACCACAGTACAAAGTGTATCTACTAAAAGAGTTTCACACATATCTGGACTGATATAATCAAACTATCTGAGCATGTAATGCTGATACTAGATAGTTATAGCAAATAGTGTTGCACTCACCTGGATCAATGTTAACTGGTTTATGAAAATAAATGGTGTTTATACCAAAGCAGCAGCCCAGAGACAAGAATTAATGCAAATTATATCTCACTGTATATGGCCTTTGTGTAAGCATCTTTGATAATCTGTTTCTGACATGCATTTAGAAACTGTACTGTGCATACATCAACATTCCCCAGTTGCCCTTTATAATAAAATGTAAAAATTAAACAAAACCAAGAATAGCATGAACCTATGGGCATATGTCTCATGTTCTATATGTCACATGTTGTACACATATAATGTCTAAAGTAGGCTTGAGCTGAAGTTACATGAGTCCTTTGCCATCTTCATCAATAACACTATACCTCTCATGTTGTAGGGACATGGTGTCCAACCAGGAGAATGCAGTCTTTGTTTTACTGCTGTATATTATAATTTCTTCAGGTGTGACCTCAACCTTCATGTCAAGTGGCTTGTGCACAATTCCAAACTTTCCAAAATATGTTTTTGTTGTCTTGTCATCACCAGCCATCTTCTTATCACCAATAATCAGACCATTCACTGTGATCCCTAGATAAATTGAAAGGGAAACGTGAAGAGAGATATAAATAATTATTTTTTTTGTTATTCTAGATAAGTAAGCAATACGAGGTCTTGTTTTTTAATTGTTTTAAAGTTTGCTTTTGTATGATGCATTCATTAAAGGCAAATTCTGTGAATTGTTCTTTCCTTCTGGACAGTGAAACATATATTATATATATATATATATATATATATATATATATATATATATATATAAAATAAACACAGAGAAACTAGTGTATTTCAGAGGAAGCAACAATATCCACACACCCTGCAAGAAATAAAAATCCAAGTTTACTGTTAGTGCTTTCGAAGGGATCAATGTCCCAACTTCATCAGACAATTTTCACCATAATACCCTCACCTTATATAGACAAAATTAACCTATAAATAATTAATTATCCAATTGAGATAATTACAACAAAAAAGTTCACAGTGACTTAAGAAAAATAGTTAAAAAAAACTTTTCATTTCATTGCCTTTAAAACCATTTGACTAAAATCCTATATAATAACAATAATGTGTGTGTTAAAAATGTATGCAGAATGCATAAAATCATACAAGAGATTCCTACACATATATAACAAATATATACAAATTGTATGTAAAAAATGCATAATATATATATATATATATATATATATATATATATGGTACCCTTATACTTATTTTTATATAAAAGCATTTTAAAAACAGTTTTAAACAATTTTAAACTTTCTAGACATTTTAATGGTGGATGGGTGAGGAGGCACATATCGTCTTGATTAAACAGCAGCTTTATGTGAGGGTTTAGTTCCTCTTGGAGTTCATGTAGCACGCATCCCGGGACACCGTCTGGTCCCATTGATGCTGTGTTTTTAGCTTTGGAGAGGGCGTCTCTCACCTGGGCATCTGAGATGTCAAGGAGGCTACACTCTGCTGGGATAGATATTTCTCCTTTTGGGGGGGAGGGGGGGATTTGCACTGAACCTGTCTGCCAGTATGTTGACAATGTCTGTGGGTTCAGTGTATTTTTTGTCATTTTGGACTAACTCTGAGCATATCTGGGAGTTTCCACCCAGGTTTCTAACATAACTAAAGAAGGCCTTGTGATTGTCTTTAGTGTCTTTTGCAATTTTTCTCTCAAAGTTGGCCTTGGATGATTTTATGAGTGATCGTAGTTTTTTGCTAGTACTGATCAGAGATGCCTTTCCTTTTGGGGATTTTGCTCTGTCATGTAGTAGCTTCCTCCTCCTGTTGTAAAGCTTGTTTATGGCTGGGGTCCACCAGACAGGACGCCTGCCTTTGGGGGAATGGGTCTTGGTTTTATTTGGGATTGCATGATCCATGCATTCTTGAAGGTGTCCATAGAAAGCGTTTATAAAGGATTCAGCGGTATGGGCTGTGGTTTTCACTGGCCCAGGGGCCTTGAAGGATACCACTTCAGTCTTAAGAAGTGTGAAGTCAGCTTTTGAGAAATTCTTCACTGTGGTCTTTTGTGCTGGGGGTGGGGGTAGGATGTGGATTTCCAGTGTGATTAGTTTATGGTCTGATCTTACCAATGAGGGGTATACTTCCGGTGTGGAGCATTGTGTCCCCATGTTTGTGATGATCAGGTCTAGTATATTATCTCCTCTTGTGGGAGTGGTGACTAGTTGTTCCATTGCATTTGAGTTTATGAATTCTAGGAACCTTTGGGCTAGGGTGTTGGGGCTTGAGTAATGCTCCCAGTCTATGTTTGGGTAGTTGAATTCTCCCAATATGATGGTATTTGGAGAGACATTCATACTCTCCAGTGTCTTCAGGAAGGCTGAGTGGGGTTCCTGAGTTTGAGAGGGTGGTCTGTAGCATGCTACATACTGTAGGGCAGTTTTGCCTATGGTTAGTTGCACCTGGATGGTCTCCGATGCTTCGTGCGTTGCCACTAACCTGGAGGTGTGGGTATCTTTGATGAATATGGATACTCCCTCTCCTTTTGTGGTTCAGTCCAAGTTTTGAGGCCGAAAAGCATGATATGAGGTATAACCTGGTAGTGCTGGGGTGCTCTCAGGAGCCTTGAACCAGGTTTCAGTCACTGCACAGACATCAATGTTCTCCATACTGAGGAGGGCTTCAAGAGCGTGCATCTTGAGGTTTAGACTTCTGGCATTGAGCAGTATTACCCTTAGTTTTTTTCCACTTGTGTTTTCTAGGGAGGTGGGTTTGTCTTTTGAGCCTTGCCTAAAAAAGGCACTATGGGGGTGGCAAGAGCCTTGGCCAATATCCAGAAGCCCAGGGGTGACAGGTGCAAGCCATCCCTTGCGAAGCAGCGTGGCTTGTCAAGCATGTCATCCCAAGCAGACAGACATTGGATCCCCTTAGAATGACACCAGTAATTAAGACAATTGTTAAAACTGATCATTTTGTCTTTGTACTATGGTATCATTCTTGGTGAGGGTAAGATGCTGCTCAGGATCAGGGTCATACCGGCCTGGGCTACATAATCAGAGAGCTCCTCTATGTCTCTTTTCATGTAGTCCAGGGAGGTACGTCTCAGGTCATTCACACTGGCATGGACAATGACTGAGTCATATTTGTACTTGCTTTGGAGTGACCTGAGTGCTTGTGTTATGTGGCGGATTCTAGCGCCCGACAGGCAGATTACTGTAACCTTTTCCTTGTTCAGTCTGGTGAGCGGGACATCAGTGTGTCTGACTATGGAGTCACCTATTACAAGTGTATCAGGCATGTTGTTTGGCCTTAAGGGCTGTGACTGTTTGGCACACTGACTTTGTGAACTATGTGTTGTATGTGCTGTATTTTGAGGTAGTGGTTGTTTGGATGTCTGCTTTGGAGGCCTCTGTTGCTTTGGTAGATTTTTAATTAGAGCCTCCGAGTATGTTTTTGTGTGTTTATGTGTTTGGTTTGCAGTTGTGATAGGTCTATGTGAGACTGTAAAAGACTGTGTGATGTAGATGTCTGCAGTCACAGAAACCTGGTTCAAGGCCTCAGAGAGTACCCCATACTGTGGCATCATTCTAGGTGAGGGTAGTATGCTGCTTAAGGCTAGGGATATACCGTCATGTATTTCTTCATATAGTCCAGTGAGGTACATCTCAGGTTGTTCACTCCAACATGAGCTATGACATGGTCATAATGGTACTTGTTGCAGAGAGACTCAAGTGCAGGTGTGATCTGACGCATCCTGATACCAGATAGGTCGCTGACTGTGACTTTCTCCTTGTCCAACCTGGTGACTGAGACATCTGAGTGTTTCATTATTGAGTCTCAAATGACAAGGATATTTGGTTTTTGAGTGTTACGCCTTATGGGCTTAGTAGGTGAGACAATGATGTTACTGTGTGTCATGGGTGCTGTGGGAACTGTGTTAGTTGTAGCAGCCTTGTGTTTTGGAGGTCTCTGGTATTTCGGTAAATTTTTTGAGACAACCTCTGCTTATGTTGATTTTTGTGTTTGATGCATACTATCTGTATGTGTAGTAGTACTGTCTGCATGAGTAGTGGTGGGCAGGTTGACAACTTTTTCAATGTTACTGTTTTGAGTTTGAGAGTGCAGGGATTCAAGATTCTTGGTGGAGATACATCTCTTGTACTCTGTACTACAGTGAGTTATTAGTAGATGGTTGTCTGTCTACATGAGGCAATTGCTACACTGCCTCAGGACACTCAAGTAAACAAGGTTGGCAGGAGAAACAAGGGTAGTCTGTCCAAAATGATAGGCTGAAGAATTGTTATCACGAAGGGGGGTGCTTTAACGGACTGATGAAGGAGGTGCTCAGTAGATGGATATTTCTGCTGTTTTTTTTTTGTTTTTTTTTGCTGGTGGTTTAATAGGTGACACTCATTAGCAGTATTTCTTAGATCAGAAAAGTACTAAAGACGAGGGCTACACTAATCTACAGCTGTATCTGAGGGGAAAAATTGTCAAATCTACCTGTCTAGCTATGGAGTACAATTGAGCGGCAGTGTGCTGTGCACTGTGCAAACAAGCAGAAACCTGTTCAGACGTGGGGCTTAAATACCAGAAGCTAAAAACTTAAAAAAAAAAAACTTTAAAAAGGTTCAAAAGGACAAATGAGAATGCTTACTTCAAGCCCTAGACCAATCACCGTTCATGAGATAGGTTCCAATCAGCACACTCCTCTCACTAGAGTGCAGAAGGGCCCTTTTCAATCCAAGATGGCCTGGAAAACATGCTCAGAACAAACAGCCACTACAAACAGACCCAGATGCAGCAAACCTGTATCTGGACTATGCTACAGCTACTAGCTACCCTAGTTTTGGCAGGAAACACTACAGAATGTTTTAACACAGCAGAAAAATAGCAGTGAGACACTAAGAAAATATTTTAAACAGTAGATAACAGCAATGTTTCACACAGCAAACAAATCAGTTATTTTAACACTGCTTGGTGGAAAAACAAGAACAAGCAGAAGAGATTGCTTTGCAATAGTGAAAAGTACCAGCAAATACTTAACAAACAGTGAAAACAGCAATAAAATGTGATTTAACAACACAGTAAGGCAGACAATTGCAGTGCAACAGTGCAGTTTAGTACACAGTATTTAAATACAGTATTAAAGTGGGCGGCAGACAATAAAAAGAGTAGTAAATAGTATAATCGAGCAAAAAAAAGGCAACTTGTGTTTTTTGGGAAGTTCAGAAGCCTTTAAGTCATTTGGTACCTCAGCTCAGAATTTTGGCTGGTAGCCCACCTCAGTTCAGCTCGGTACAAACCAGTCAGTGCAATAAAAAGCTTTTGTCATTAAGATGCCTGAAGGATTCCATGGCAAAGCTATTATTCTTTCAAGGATGTCACCTTTTTTCTAGTTTTAGTTGATATATATAGCCAACATATTTTGAGCAGAGGGTTACTGTCCTAAAGTAAAATGCCTAAATACATTTTTTAAGATGAAATGTCCCTCCATGCACATTTCACAATGTCCTTTTTCTTCAAATAATCAGCGTTCAGTTCACATCTAAATGAAATACAGCCAATGTTATTGACTGGTAAATTTACAGGCATCCAAAACAACTAGTCTGCACTGCCTTGAGTGTAAAATGGGTGATGTTTCATGTAGTCATCTTTAACTTCCTAGGGTGTTGAACTTCAAGTCATAGTTTCTCAATGGAAATCACTGCTGCTTCAGTTTCTAAGTATGCCATTAGATATTCCTTTTATGTGAACTTTTCCTTTCATCAGTGTTTGTGAAAACATCTATATAAGTTGGAGGGTGTAATGGGCTTGTCTCCCAAATGGATGATGAAGCGACAAAGCTTACTTTTAATTCTTTTATCAAACTGAGTTCCCAATTGACTTGGCAAGTTGAGTCTTTAGTTATTTAGACCGTAGGGATTCTTAGGGGAAGCACCAAAATGTCTGGTTATTTTATTCAAGCCCTTGGTGTCTGAAGGTTATCCATGATTTCATGGCCACTGTTAATAGTAATCCTACCAAATAAAGTCTCATTATAAATCACTTTGATGTAACACTATTTATTGCATTTCATGATGATTTACTGCTTAAAAATATTTGTGAAAATCTAGGCTTTCAGTTCAGACAATCTTACTGAAGCTAACAAAATTAAGGGAATCTTATTTCCTGCAATACAACCCAAATGGACATAGAATGCATGATTTAATAAATTATATTTATTAACAAGAATGCTGACTCCTGCTTATTCAAAGCATGGATATTGTTAGTACTAGTAAGGACAGGCATGACTCATTTATTCATTTATTTGTCTTTGTTGACCAGGAAAATTCCAACTGGCTAAAACCCATTTTCAGCAGAGGTCCAAGGAGAAAAGCTCCACATTTAAGTTACACATGATGCATATTTATAATTACAGGGTAAAAACATCTATACATGAGCTTATTTACATGTTTTTTAAATATTTCTTACATGAACACAGCATTAATACACATAAAAGAGAAACTGACATAAATTGGATAATTATCAAACAGAAAAATAAAATACAGTAACAGTTAATGTATTTATAGCGTGATGGTTGCAGGGAAAATATCAAACTGGGATGTTTTTCAGGTTAGTTATAATTTGCAGACAGACAGGTAGAATGTAGCTTAAAATGATGATAATAGAGAGACGAAAAAATAAACATGGAATTGAGCAGGAGGATAAATGGACAGAGGAGGAATTGGAGTTAGTGATAGGATGTGAGAGAAGAAATTACTCTGGTGATCACGTCAGTCACCCTGCTAAACAGGGGTCCAGGGAAGTAAATATTGTGGGAAGAAATATCCAGGGAATTGTTATGGCTAGGCTTGTATAGGCCCTAGGACAGATAGCCTAGTAGCAACCGATGAACCTATGAAGGAAATGTAAGAGTTTAGTAAATAAGTGCCGTATGAGGAGAAGTGATAAGGTACAAAAAGAGTGAGAAGCAAAGTGGCTGTAAGAGTTGGAGAAAAGTGATCTGAGTAAAGCTAGCCAGGTGAGCAGGAAGAACAGAGCTATGTTTGGCACAAGTGCTGTTTAAGCAAAGGTTTGAAACTATGCACGTTTGCTGTTTGTTTTAACTGTGTGGGGTTTCATTCCAGAGTTTTGACACATAATGAGAGTAGAGAGTCTCTCTCTCTCTCTCTCTCTCTCTATATATATATATATATATATATATATATATATATATATATATATATATATATCCTATACATGTTTAATCTGTTCCTCTTGCTCATTCTGTTTTATCTCATTTTGACATTTTGTTACATTAAGCAGTGCATTACAACATATCTTACAACACACAACCGATGCTCACTTGGAAACTTCTTTTTGTAAACTGAATGCCTGCCCAAAATGGAAGGAACAGCAACTCTTGGTTATGAAATAACTCCTTGAAATGAAAATGATGTGCATTTAAAGCACTACATGTATACATTTTTAAGGAAATGAAATGTGCATTTAAAGCACTACATGTATACATTTTTAAGGAAATTAAATGTGCATTTAAATTGCTTGTTGTTAACTGTCCCTGTATTTAGATGCATATTCATAATGTCCCACTACGGCCCCATTACTATAATTATTTATTTATTTATTTATTTGCTTTTGGGAAAATGATGCTAAGGATGAAGCTGCCAGGTAACAGGAAAACAGGAAGGTCTAAGATAAGGTTTATGGATGTGGTGAGAGAGGACATGCAGGCGGTTGGTGTGACAGAGCAAGATGCAGAGGACAGGAAGAAATGGAAACAGAAGATCTGCTGTGATGACCCCTAATGGGAGCAGTTGAAAGAAAAAGAAGTTAACCAGGAAAGTCCACTGGGCTGGTGTAGCCCATTTTCAGTGGAGATCCGGGGAGAAAAGCTCCAAAACGATATACATGATAATAGAATTTGTTGAACAGTTGTTTTCAACATTTAACAATTTACAGGAGTAAGAACAGGAGAATCACAAGGAACATTGAACAATTATATGAGCAAGGCATTCGGTATATGCATAGTACAGTAAAACTCTTTTGAGTGTGTACCTTTAACTCCCAGTGGGTGTGGCCTGAGCCTTTAAAAATTAAGTTATCACCTTACAAGTCTAACAAATACTCATTGACAGAGGTCAGATATCAATACAATTGTGTTTGCCATCATGTATGCTTCAAAATAAAATATTCTGAAACCTTGTATATAGCATGGTTTTGGAATTATTAATGTAAGTATGAACAAGTAATATTTGACGCCTAGAGGAGCAGTAGGAGGTAACTGCAGATGCACCTGGAGGCATCACTCAGATGTAATGAGTTAGCAGAAGGCAAACAACTTACACATACACATTTTTGTTGTACATATTGGACATAATAGACTATGTGGTTAACAACAGAATATTCATAAGCTAGGAGGGGATAATTGCATAAAATGTTCTTATACCACGTGAAGCAAGATGAGGTGCACAGTGCTTTTCCAGGGTGACACTTAATTAGGAAGACTGATGAAGAGGATGGGTATCGGAGGGATGAACCAGGAAATCAGGTTATGGAGGAATTGTGGATGGTGTGTGGGCAGAGCCAATGAGAAGAAAGATGTTGGTGAAGTGATTTTTTGAAGAAGGGGACACTGTTAATGGTCCGGAGAAGAGGTGGAAGGGCATTCCAGAGTTTAGCTACATTGAAAGAGTAGAGGTATTGGCCTGCAGGGAGTTTTGGTCTCTTTACTTGGATAAGAGATTGATTTTCAGATCTTAGAGGTCGGTTTGGTTGATAAAGAGTCAGAAGGGAGGCAAGGGCTGGGCATTCACTGGGTTTATAGATATGTGAGGTGTTGTGGAAGTTCTAGCCACTTCAGGGATTGTAATGAGTGGCAGTGATGGGAAGAATATTTTGCACCAGTCACAAACCTAGCGATTTTGTTATAGCAGCTCTCCATTTTAGTTTTAATGAGGAGTGGATGTTTGTTAGTATGGGAGCTCCATAGAGAAGTAAAGGTAGGGGAAAAGTTAGGGCAAGTGTTTTACTAGTAGAGCAGTTTAGAAAGTGTTTATGTTGGTAGAGGGTACCGAGTTTTTGGTGAGTTTTATTGATGTTGTTGCGGATGTGTTGGTCAAATGTTAAGTTGTCATCTATAGCAATGCCAAGTAATTTAGTATGAGAAGCTACCTCTAAGGCAGTCTTGTTAGAGGAATAAATGATGAATTCTGATTTATTAATAGTGGTAGCTTTTTGGGGCACAAATAGCAGGAGTTTGGTTTTATTTGGGTTAAGGACGAGGTGGTTATTTGTCATCCAGGTTTTGGTAATGGAGAAAGCATTTTGGGTAGTAGTCAGAAGTTCATTTGGTGCAGATAACAGTTGAATCATCTGCGTAATGAAATACAGATCCATGAGAGCAGAGTGAAAGTCGTTAATGAAAATACTGAACAGAAGGGGCCCTTAAATGGACCTTTGGGGAACTCCGGTGCATGTAGTGAGAAAAGATGAGAGGGAGTGTAGCCATTTGGTGTATTGTTGTATATTTGTAAGGTAACTGGTAAACCAGTTAAGGATGGGAGTGGATAAGCCTAGGTGTGAGAGCTTGTAAAGAAGGAGAGGATGGGAAATAGTGTCAAAAGCCTTAGAGAAATCAAGGAAAAGACCAGAGACATGTTTACCATCATTACAATTGTGATTAGCAGCATCTAAGAAGGATAGGAAAGCAGTTATAGTGCTGTGATCAGGGCAAAAGCCATGTTGAGTGGGGAAAAGTAGTTGGTTTTGGAGTAGATAATTCATAAGTTGAATTTGAATACATTTTTCCCATTGTTTTGGCGATCAGAACCTTCTGATGAAGTCTATATTTTTTAGATGAAAGCTCTTAACTTGTAATTTTTTAATAAATATTTTAATTTCAACCTAGCCACACCCTGTAGTTGTTTGGTGTTCATTTTGTGTGGACTACGTGGATTTCTTGTAGTTACATAGTCGTCTTTAATAACTAGCCACTTTACTTGATTGTGGATCTGTTTGAATGGCTGGAGATTGATAAGGTTTTTACTTTTCTGCCATTTTTTCCATGCTGTATCTCTGGCATTCATAATTTTTTTTGGTTTCTCTAGAAAGCCAGATTGCATGATTTGTTTTTATTCTCTTGTTTCGGAGGGGTGTCCATTCTATTGAGTATATATTTTTTGGTTATAGAGTTTGTTAATTGTTGCTTAGATCTCTGTTGAAACTGTTGTCTCACTGTTCTGAGAGACTGATTGGCAAATATACAGAGCTGAGAATATTATTTTGGTTTTAAAGTTTATACTGTTAGTTGTTGCTTAGAACTATGTTGAAACTGTTTTCCCCAACCCACCCCCATTTTCTGCCGTGTCTTCAGTTGGTATAGTAACAGCTGCATTCAAATTGCTGGAACCTGTGTTCTGAGAGACTGCCTTACAGATTATCTGCAAATATACAGAGCTGAGTATATATTGTTTGGTTATAGAGTTTGTTAATTGTTGCTTAGATCTCTGTTGAAACTGTTGTCTCACTGTTCTGAGAGACTAATCGCAAATATACAGAGCTGAGAATTTTTTTTTGATTTTTAAAGTTTGTACTGTTAGCTGTTTCTAAGATCTCTGTTGAAACTGTTTTGTCCCACCCACTCTATTTTTGGTGTGTAGTTTAAATTTGGTGGCTTTTGCAGTTGCCCGCCCAATTGTAGATTTGATCTGGGACACTCTCCCAGTCCCTAATAAACTCTTTCTGCACTCGCTTTTAGTCCTTTTTAATTTAATTGCATTTTTTAAACTGTGTTTGGTCTAATATTGCTGCATACTCAAGTATGCTAGCTTGCACTGCATGTGAATTGTTTTACTACTGTTTTTGCTACTTTTCTGTAAAAAAAAAAACTGTAAGCCTGTTTTCTACCTTTCCTGTAACTAGTGTTCCAGATAGAGATTTGCTGTATCCAGGACTGTATGTAAGCTTCTGAGCCCCCCAAGCCTTTCTGTGTTGGAGGGAAGCCTTCTAGCTTATCAGTGGGAGTGGTCAGCACTAGGTAAAATGTCTACCACATAAGAAGTGGTTCTGGCCCAGAAATTGTAGTTATTGGCCGTTTGGGCAATCTTCCATCTCTCTCAACTTTCTGATTTGAAAGCCTGTATTTGCACTTGTTTCTGCCCTGTAACTCGTCTAGTGCAGATACAGATTCTTAGTTTTAGCACTTAAATTTGCTTGTTCATGCTCAGCACTTGTTCAGAACTTGTAAGCACTAAATAAGCTACTAATTACTATAACACTACAAAACTCAATCTTCCTCATTACCTAGAGAAAACAGTTTTTGTACATACTTTCCTCACTTATCTAGAGGAAAATATTTTTTTATTCAGGCATATACAAGGGTCAGCTCCCAGTGTTCTCTCCTGTCTATCTGATGAATCTGGGCATCTTGAGGCAATGTAGAAATTGCCTCATGCACACAGACAACCCTCTCCTCCTACCACCTAACAATACAACCTGTGAGAGATGCACTTATCTAGCCAAACTGGAGGTAAAGCTCTAGCCAACCAAGACTGAACTTGACAGTCATGAGGAAAAGATAAACATTTGCACCACACCACACTCATCACATAGTCTCACTAAATCTACACCACCAAAATCCACACACAGTAACACAAAAACATTTGTGGAGGCTCTCAATAATAATCTGTCTAAGCAACAGAGACCTCCAAAGCAGAAACACAAGCAACCTCCATCCCCCAACACAACCCAAATGACACATAGCCCACAGACTCAGTGTGCCACTCAACCACAGCCAATAAGTCAAAACAACGTACCCAACACACTAGTCATAGGTGACTCTATAGTCAGGCACACTGATGTCCCACTCACCAGGCTAAACAAGGAGAAGGTTACTGTCAGCTGCCTGTCGGGTGCCAGGATCTGCCACATAACCCACGCACTCAGGTCACTCCACAACAAGTACAAATATGACTCTGTCATTGTCCATGTTGGTGTGAATGACCTGAGACGTACATCCCTGGACTACATGAAAAGAGACATTGAAGATCTCTCTGATCTTGTAGCCCAGGCAGGTATGACCCTAACCCTGAGTAGCATTCTGCAATCATCCAGAATGATACCGCAGTACAAGGACAAAATGATTGACTTCAATAATCGGCTAAGCTTCTGGTGCCATTCTAAGGGGATCCAGTATCTGTCTGTTTGGGATGACATGGTCAACAGACCACGATGCTTTGCCACAGATGGCCTGCACCTGTCGCCCCTGGGATTCTGAATAATGGCTAAGGCTCTTGCTGCCCCTATAGTGCCTTTTTTAGGCAGGGTTCAAATAACAAATTCACCACCATAACAGGAACAGGCAAGCAAAACTGAGGGTAATGCTACTCAATGCTAGAAGTCTAAATCTCAAAATGCACTCACTCGAGGCACTCCTTAAAATGGAGAATATCGATATCTGTGCAGTGACTGAGACCTGGTTCAAGGCTCCAGATAGCACCCCTGCACTACCAGGCTACCACTCATACCACACTTTTTGGCCATGTAACCTGGACCGAAACACCAAAGGTGGAGGTGTGTCCATATTCATTAAGGATATCCGCACCTCCAGGCTAGTTGCACAGCATAATGCATCCGAGGTTATCCAAGTGAAACTAACTCTGGGCAAAACTGCAATCCAAATTGTAGCTTGCTACAGATCCTCCACCATGCCCCAGGATTCGCACTCCTCTTTTCTTGATGTACTGGAAAATATTAGGGTTCAACCAAACACCCTAATGATGGGCGACTTCCAGTACCCCACCATTAAGTGGGAAAACTACTCGTGTACCAACTCCTTAGCTCAACGCTTTCTGGAATTCATGAACTCCAATGCCCTAGATCAACTTATTCACATCCCCACCAGGGGCAACAATATCCTAGACCTAGTCATTACCAACATGAGTGACTGGTGTTCCACACTTGAAGTCAACTCCTCGTTGGTCCGATCTGACCATAAGCTTATCACTTTTGATATCCACATCCCGCCCCCACCCCCCATTAAGGAAACCACAGTAAAATATTTCTCCAAAGCCGACTTCATGCTTCTTAAGACATAAGTGGTGAACTTCATGGCACCCATGCAGATGGACAATACAGTTACAACTGCTGAATCCTACACAAATGCACTCTATAAGCACTTACACGAGTGCATGGCTCGTGCTATCCCAAACAGAACCAAGACACTATCCTCCAAAAAAAGGAAGCCAATCTGGTGGTTCCCTGCCAAAAACAAACTGTACAACAGAAGGAAGAAACTGTTGCATAAGAGAGTAAAATCCCATGAGTGGAGGAGCTCCCTGGTCAGCCTCATTAAGAAGCTGAGATCCCTTATAAGATCCTCCAAAGCTAGCTACGAAAACAAAATCGCCACTAAATCC
>NC_056737.1:1027147631-1027165131 GCF_019279795.1 Protopterus annectens
CTGCTGAGGTACAATACCAAGAAGAGCCAGGTGCTTCTGTGTGGGAATTACACAAACACTGATGGAATATAAACGATGAAATACAGACTAGAAAAAGAACCAAGAATTATTATTGATTGCAAGGATGAATCATTGATAACAGAACAAGATGGCAGTGCCAAAGTGGATACTGGGATGAATTTTACAAAACATAGAGATTCGAAAGAGGTGGCATTACTGTTTCCTGTACCTTAGAAGACCATACTTGGAACATTATCTCAAGTACCTTATGCACTTCTCAGGGTCATAACGAGAAACAGAAATAAGGGAATTTAAGAAAGTGCAAAAGAAGGCATCTAAAACGATTACAGGGATGGAGTGCTGATCTAGAACAAACCATTGGTAGAGACAGAAATGCATGCAGTGGAGAAAAGGAGATGAAGGTACGGGGCAGCAAACTGTTGCACAGGGTGAGGTGAGGCCATAGGAAGTGAGTGGAATTCCAAAGAAAGATCGGAATAAAAGTGATCAAGACTGAAAGATCAAAGGAACCAGGTTTTAAGCAGATGTGAGGAAGTTCTGCATAACAGAGAGGATAGATGATGTCTGGCATAACTTTCCATAAATGGTAGTGAAACCCAAGATAACTGTGAGATTCACAAAGTCTTGGAAAACTCTATTATTTATATACTTGCATTTAGATAATATAGACATAACAGATTAATGGCTCTGCACCTATGTCACCACTGATTAAACTGGTGCTAACGTATATGGATTTGTGCGATTGTGCTCTGCCGCACAAAATGCAATGTACTATTATCAGAATGATATGCTCCTCTATCACATCATCTCCTGTACCCTCCGCCTGCCCACTCCCCTCCGTACTTTCTTTGGACTGTTCTCTTTATCTTACAAAGAATTATTCATATACAAGCCATGCAACTCTTATTTCAAATTGAAAATATTTGTAAATGATGTAGCTGATGGCAAGGAGGCCTGAATATTGGAATTGCTGCTCATGAAAGAAACTGATTATAAATGATGAAGCAATTCAAATGATGTCCATGATTTCTGTATGATGGAGCTTTTTCTCTGGGCCTCCACTGAAAAGAGAACAAACAAATGCCAATAAATAAATAAATGTATTTACTAGGAAAGTGCGACTGGGCAACAAATGAGTGCATAAAACTTCACTGTACAACTTTTTAGGATTTATAGAACTAAGCAGAAAGATGGGGTAATGTGAAATAACTATGCTTCTAAGAATTAACATCTAAAACTAATATCTTGTAGTGTTATGTATGTAAATATACGATATAAAAGTATAGCAGGTAAGGGAAAGAGATCAAGGCAAGTAAATAAGTTGTAAAACAAACAACAAATAGCACAACAAGGGCATGAGATATAGCATCATTCTTGATTCCCAAAACAACAATAAGTAGTGAATTTGGATCAGCAGGTAGAGAAGAAATAAAAGATGAAGCATGTATTGCAGACAGTAAGTAAGCAGAAAGGAATACTGAGAGAAAACATTGACTTGGCAGAAATTAGATTATTCACAGAAGTTTAAAGAAGGGAAGGCTACAATCTGGAAAGTTGACACACAATTTAGCAGATAAGAGTGAAATAAGAAAAGTCGGCTGTGTGATTTGGAGTAGAGATGTGTAACTCTACAACACCTTAGCATGAATGAGGAGTGAACTCTGTGAAAATTAGGTTATAAAGAAAATAGGGTTATTATACTAGAAGTGATTGTCTGTCAGGTAACCCCATATCCATTAGCAAATAGGGTTAGAGCCCGAAATAACTAGAAGCGAGGTATAAATGGGGAAGAGGAGGTTGGAATAGATATGAAATTAGTAATCAAAACAAAAAAGGTGAACTTCAGTCTACTAACCAATGGAGCTCTCTTCATTAATACAAATAGCACCAGCAGTTAAGCGCTTTCATCCCAATTGGACTTCTTCAGAACTGCTATACACCAACAATTTTACACTAAAATAGTGATGCTAAAATCACATGATCAATTAATCAACTTAAAACAACCATTGATTCATTGTCAAATAAAACATAATAACAATGAATAAAAAATAAAAACATAAATAATATAATATTTTTATAAACAAAACACCACATTATTTAACATTTCAAAATTTTAAGCTTAAGCTCAGAGTTAATGGAGCAGGCTTCATTTAAACCTGGGGCAACCTGCCCATTCAAACTAAGTTGCCACATTAATTCCCTTATTGACAAATGCTCTTCAGTTATTCTACCCCTAGCATCCCTTTTCAGTTGTTCCGAAATTCTGTTTTTAAAATAATGTGTGGGGTGGTCCTTAATATGCCTATGTAAAGCATTGGTAACCCTGCCCTTTTTAATACCCTGCCTATGTAAAGCATTGGTAACCCTGCCCTCTTTAATACCCCACCTATGTAAAGCATTGGTAACCCTGCCATTTTTAATACCCCGCATATGTAAAGCATTGGTAACCCTGCCCTTTTTAATACCCCGCCTATGTAAAGCATTGGTAACCCTGCCCTTTTTAATACCCCGCCTATGTAAAGCATTGGTAACCCTGCCCTTTTTAATACCCCGCCTATGTAAAGCATTGGTAACCCTGCCCTTTTTAATACCCCACCTATGTAAAGCATTGGTAACCCTGCCCTTTTTAATACCCCACCTATGTAAAGCATTGGTAACCCTGCCCTTTTTAATACCCCGCATATGTAAAGCATTGGTAACCCTACCATTTTTAATACCCCATTCATGCTCATATTACTTTTCTTGTAGTTTTACCCCAATGTAAAAGGCAGGGCATAATTGGCAGCAGTCTACGTATATTACCCAACATGTTTCACAATTATAATACTCGTTAGATTTAAACTGTTGACCATTCATTGTTACTGTTTCACCCAATAAAATATAGTTACACCATTTATAATGTCCACATTTGAACATCCCATATTTAGCCTTGGTGGTCCTACATTTGACATTATAATTTGACTCCCTCTCCATTAAATCTTTAAAACATGTAGTCTTTCTAAACACAACTTTAGAGCTATCCCCCAACAATTTATTTAGATGGGAGTTAGATGAAATTGCAAACCACTTGTCAGTAATAGCCTGCAAAATGCTAAAAGAATCAACTGGGAAAGTCAATATAAATGGTTTTGAAAAATCTTTTTTGAATAAATACTCTAGAATTCAAATCAACTCCTGATTCACTTTCCATATTATTAGAATTATTTAATAAGGGACAGCAGATTCTTTTAAGTCTTTTTTCAATTACCTCATCTTTTATTCCCACTAGAAATTCCATAGGGTACCCCCGCTTGACAAATATATACAATAGCTTTTCACATTCCAACTTAAATACGTCATCATCTCATATCATTCTAGCTAGTCTAACTAACCAGCCCTTAACCACTGATTTTTTTTGAGATTTAGGATGACAACTTTGGAATTGTAGATAACTATTAGAAAATGTGTGTTACCTATGAATATTTGAAACAAAACTCTTTTTCTCATAATCTTTATGTATCTCAATGTCTAAAAAAGTCATGCTATCCTTATCATAAGAATGCACAAACCTTAAAAAAGACAAGGAGATATTAGTATTTGTTCTTCTTTCGGCTTTTTCCCAGTTAGGGGTCGCCACAGCGGAACTCCGATCTGATAATGATTGGCAGTAGATGTTTTACGGGTGCCGAGGTGCCAGCTCGATGCCCAACCTTCAACGAAGGCACGCCTATTCTACGCATGTCTTTCGAACACCACTCAACCATGGAGAGGACATGCAGACTCCATACAGAAGGTGCTCCAGCCAAGAATCGAATTGGAGAACCTCTTGCTGTGAGGCAACAATGCTACCGCTGCACCACCGCGGCTTATTACATGGAGATATTAATATAATTTAAAATTTTCAAAAGTCTTATTTCACTGTCCTCCCACACAATAAATATGTTGTCCAAAAAGCTGGTATAATAAGACCAACAGCCTTTAAAAGAAGTATTAAACACACAATTGTTCTCTCAATAGGCAATTACTAACTTGACAAAACTGGAGGCACATGCTGCCCCCATGGCCACCCCACTGGCTTATATAAACAGCTGACCTTCAAAGAATAAAAAAATATTAGAAAGGATCATATCCATATCCATACACAGCGAAACACTGAAAGAGCAAAATCCAAAATGCCGAACGTGTTTCCTGGTCAGCAGCACGATGGTGGGGATAAGGAAATATATCCTTTTCCCCAATGTAGTGCAGTCTCAGAGTTGGTATATTTAGGTAGGGGGGTGGGGGGTGTTAAAATTAATTATTTAGTATTATTTTTTTACTTACATGTGTGGCGCATTCTGATGACAGAACTCGTTCGGTGTTTTGGATTTTGCTCTTTCAGTGTTTCGCTGTGTATGTAGATCGACCTTTATGTGTCGATGTATATACACTCGATGCTTAGTGCTTTTGGGCTTTTAATATGGACCCCCTTTTTTAAAATGTCACCATTCTCCAGTTCGTTTTCGCCAGGAACACTCAAACTATTCACTAACGTAGGCCCCAGGATTAAATGAAGACTGCTCCATTAACAATGTGCTTAAGCTTAAAAATTTAGAATTTTAAATAATGTGGTGTTTTGTTTATAAAAATATTATATCATTTATTTTGTATTTTTATTCATTGTTATTATGTTTTATTTGACAATGAATCATTAGTTGTTTTAAGTTGATTAATTGGTCATCTGATTTTAGTATCACTATTTTAATGTGAAATTGTTGGTATATAGCAGTTCTGAAGAAGTCCCGACTGGGATGAAAGTGCTTAACTGCTGGTGCTGTTCGTATTAATAAAGAGTGCTCCATTGGTTAGTACACTGGAGTTCACTTTTTTGTTTTGGTTACTAGTTTTGTAGTTCATTTTCCAGTTTTTTAGATCTAGGATAGATATGAAATTAATTAGATGATAATCTGCACTGGCACAACAAAAATGCTTTTAGGTATAGCTGGAAATAACTTTTACACTTTTGAAAGATTTATTTCAGTTGTTGTTGTTGTGTCTTTCGGCTTTTCTCGGTTATGGGTCACCACAGCGGAACTCCAGTCCGCTAATGATTGGCAGTTGATTTTTACGTGCCGAATTGCCAGCCCTGACGCACAACCTTCAACGAAGGTACGCCCATTCACGCATGTCTCCATGCAGAACATGCTCTAGCTGAGAATTGAACTGTATTGGTGGAAAAAGAATGCTGCTCCACATTTTGGAGACATAGTATGAGTAAACAGCATCACTATCTGTATTGTGTGATTTACTGAAGAAAAGAAGCAATTTGCCTGTGTAAAAAAGGACTTTATTTGGCAAATATAATGGGAGAAGTTTTTTTAATGCATGGCTATTTGTTTGACAGGTATAAAGCATGTGCTACTTTTAAATGATTTTAAAAGAGTTAATGGGCAGTTCCTAGCTATTAAGCTGTCCGAGCATCGAGCAGTGATGAGTCCTAGATGGAAGGTTATCAATGAATTTTGCTACCTCATTAAAACATTGCTCTAGATTAGGGTATTGAGCTGATTGCTTTTTTGTAAATATAGGAGGATTAAAAGTCAGTAGACAGAAGATAATGATTTTCTGCATTGCCTTTAGGTGAAGGTTTTGTCCTAGACAGGAGGCCAATTTTTTTAACATGTTTAAATGTGGAGGTAAAAGCTCATCTTATCAGTTAGGATATCTAAATGTTTTATGTTGGACTAATTCAAATGTGGACTTACTATATGACATAATAGTGAAGGGTGTTTTGTTGTTAAGAATATGATTTTGTTCTGAATATTAGTAGTTTTATATTTTTTCGACTGATAAGTAACTAGGAGTTTTTAGATGCATTTCTATGGACTAGAAAGATTCTTTGATTAGCTCTTGAAGTTCTGAAGAAGCAGGTCCTGAAAAGATAAACAATAAATGATCAGCAGGTATATATTATACAATAGTGAGCCAATTATTGATCCTTTGGGCATTCTGATGAAACAGGATAAAAGTTGGGAAGATTATAGATTCTGACATTTGAGTGACTGCAGTGTGTTGAATGGGTAGCTGTGAAACCAGGTGACGGAAGATTTAGAGAGGTCCAGCTTAGAGAGTTTTGTCTAAGAGTCTTTCATGGGAAACAGTATGGAAGGGTATGAATAGCTTCAGAAACAAACCAAGAACCAGTTTGGTTTTATTTCTGCTGTGGTTTATGGTATTTATGAAGCACAGAAGACAGTACCTGTACTATGATTAGGACAAAAGCCATGTTGTATTTGAGAGAGAAGGTTATAGTCTAAGAGGTATCTGAGTAAATGTAGATAAACTAGAATTAGAAGGAATTGGATTTGGGAGAAGTAGTTATCAGGTGTTAACTACCACTCACTACACACACAAAGGGGATTGTGGTTGTTCTGTTTTAGTGTAGTCATATGCCCACAGGCTAGAATAGGATATGAAAAACGAGGAATGTGATTCCTGCTATATAACTGCAGTCATGGAAAGGATGGAGCCAAAAAGCAAAGGCTTGAAAGGAGTGTAGAAGAAAAAAAACACCTATATGAAATTAAGAAGGAAGGACACTAATGCTTTATTTAAACATATATCAGATTTCCCTATACATTCACTCAAGTTTCTAGTATTAGAAAAAGTGGAATGTGACCAACATGGAGGACCATGGCCATTAATACTGGAGAAGCGCGAGCTATATTGGCAGCTCTATTTAGGAGCAAATCATTATTCCGGTCTTAATGACATGCTTTCTTTAGCATGTGTATTGAAGTTAAAATCAGTAACTAGATGAGTAAATTTGCTTGAATCACTTGCGAGTAAAACTGCCCATTCTATGTTGAATATTCATTAGATGTGACGTGGCTTGATTTTACAGGTTGTCTTGGAGGGTGCTTTTTGTCATATGACCTCAATATTTGTTAAATGCACTTCTGGTTTGGAATGGCTTCATCTGAGGAAGTTTTTAACTACAAAAACAAAAGCGCTCATTGGTACTCATACATATTTTATTTGAATTACATTAAAGAAGTGTTTTTATTACTTTATTACTACTTTACTTGGATTTCCATAAAAGAAGTGTTTTATTGGGTTTGTCTTGGCCAGCCATTTCTCAGTTTGTTTACGTTAGTTTTGTGGCTTTGTATTTCAGAAAAAAGGGTGCCAGCTGTAAGTGGACAGCATAGCATCAGCTTCAGGAAATGATACTTCTTGGAAAGGGTTGTGGTGCTCTGAAATAAATCACCTGAGCAAAGAGTACAATGCAAATAATCAGAGAAATTCAGAGATGCCTGAAACGATCAACAAAAGGCTGGGTAATGCAATATGAAGTAGTTACCCAGAAACCCTCTAGGTTCATACCGTACTGCATGGCAGGTGATAATGTATCATCAGAAGGGGTGTGACTCATATCTAGAGATGAGTAAAACGATACTAATGACATAAAAAATAACTGCAGAGAGAATAGTGGAAAAAACATCCAAAAGGAAAGTGGGGAGGAAATGCAGAAATACATCTATCACTAATTTATTAAAAACAAAGTATGCTTAATCACAAGTCTGAGGGGGGGTTAGGCAATGGGAATAGCTTAAACCAGATTAGAGAAAACCAGTAAAACCACATTCAAGCAATATGAGAGGACTTAGACCTGAGGGAAATCACAGTCAAAGAAGGAGAAAAAAGTGCTGTTTTGTTTACTGATGACTGAAAATATGAAAGAAAAGAGTCTTAAAAGGAAACAAAGACACTACAAAAAGCTACTTCAGTAGCAGTAACATTAGAAATGTATGAATACATGTAAGAATAAAAGAAGATAAAACTAATGAATATTACGAAGTTTCTGCTGTAAATGAGGGTCTAGATTCTGGCTGTATAGCAGGATGGAATCTTAATGAAAAATTATAGAATTGCTAGAGGTGAATTCCCCGGCCAAGCTGTTAGGTATCTGCAACATTTCTTATAGTGTGTTTGCATACACTGTATGCCATTGGATACTAGGTGCAGACTCTTGCGTGTGTTTGAAAAACTTGATGTGGGTTTGACATAACAGTTACAGTCTTCACCTCCTAGGTACAAGGTACAGAGTTCAGTTCTGATTTCTGATTAGCCTAGTATTCACCTAAGAAGTTGTAGAAAGCCCTGAACTTTTGAGAAGCAATTTTTTCATCAAAAAGGAAAGAAAAAAACTTTCATTTTTGGTTCTACTTAAATATTTTAAGTTGCACTTACAGTGACCTGTGAGGTGGTACTTTTTTGTACATTTCTAATTTTTTCCATGTTTTAGACATCTGTTTGCATCTTTTTAGTTTCTTCTGGGGCCTTAGGCTTGTAGCTTCATTGTCAGTTGTGGGAAGATTGTCTTTATATTACACTGCATTTCTATCTCAATGAGTAGAATTTCTTGTGAAAGGTTGTTTGTACTTTCAACCTTGTCTGAGGCCTTATGCTTGCAGTGTCATTCACAGCTATGGCAGAACTGTGAACTACTGACAAGAGTTCATAGATTCATAAGTATATACCAGGTTAATGACCACCAGGGACTTCATAAGCCTAGCCATGCAACCCAATCCAATTGCATCCCCTTATAACATGTGCGCCTTAATTGAACGAGGGTATGTTTGTTAGGAGGTTGCTAAAAAGTTATGTGTGGGATATGTTAGTTAGGGATTGTTTACTGTTGGCTAATGTCTATAAAATATATGGCGGCTAGTCTGGCAATAAATTTATGATTGCCTATCCAATGTTAGTTAGGGAGTTTTTACTGTCAGTACCATCTATTTATGTATTTATTTATTTGACATTTGATTACTGGGAAACTCCAACTGGGTATAAACCCATTTTCAGCAGAAGCCTGGGGAGAAAAGCTCCAAATTATTGCAAAACATTTTAAGAACAATCATTTCACAATCTTTAAAATTAAAACAAAAATATCTGCAGTTTAAGTAATTATAACAAATTAGTGATAATATAAAAACCGATGTCAGTTAGTCATTTGCTACTGCATCATTTCCATAAACAGTGTTATTGGTAAATTTCTGCATAGTCTGGTGCCTTAGACTGTGATGGAACTGCAGTAGTGACAGTACTGTATATTCTGCTCCAAGACTGGTGTTTCAGTGCTTTTATACCTGTTTATATTCCAGTTTTGCAGCTAAGAGTCTTATATTCTGCTCATCATTTACCTGCTTAAAGATGCATCCCAGTGCCCTTCTGTTCCCCTGTTCTTTGTGTTAACTCCACCCCCTGCTGAGACATTTAGCTAATGTTTCTGAATTTCCAACCTACTTCTGCTCATTGATCTGTATCTCAGAGTCATAGGACTAGAGCACCAATATTGGCTTTATTTGATTGGCTCGCTCTCTAGGTAGCCTACTTCACCCTTTTCCTATTGTGGTTTTAAAAGGCTGTGCCTCTGGCCTCAGTCCCTTATGGTAATTTGACTTCCAAAGTCTGCCTCTCCCTGTTCATTGCTACTGTCTGGAAGCTAATTAAGTATGTTTCCCACCCATTGCTTTTCAAAGGTCCATAATACTGAGTGCCCACCCAACCCCTTGTGCACTGCACCTTTATAGCTGACCCAGTGAAGGGCCTGACATCATGGATTTGCACTTTCCCTATTATTTCAGTGGATATGGGTATACTGAGGCAATCTAAGAGTTGTCTAATGTTCACTGACAAATATTTAATCCTCAAATAGAAAAATACTGTGTGTGAGAGATGTATGTACACAATGTCTCTGGAGGCAAAGCTCTTGCATACAAACACTCATAATAACAATCTGGGTATCAGAAAGACACATGCTACACCAACCACACATAGTATGCACCCCACAAATAGACCATTTTATATTGTTACTTAAATGCAATCTTCCCAAACCTTAAAGATTTCCCAGACTTTCCACCTGTGAAAATTATTCTCACCAAACCCAAAAGCACTAAACAGAAAAAACACCTAATACTGTACATACAGCCAAACTCAGTGGAACTTCAACTACCAAGCCCATAAAGCAAGCCCTGACACTAACCATGACTCCATTGTACGACATACCAATGCCCTACTCACTAGGCTGAATAAAAAGAAAATAATAGCCAGGTGCTTAACAGGGGTCAGTATCCACTCGCTTACTCATGCACTCAAGTCATTGCACCACAGGTACCAGTATAATTTAGTCATAGTTCATGTAGGTGTAAATGGTCATTGCACCACAGATACCAGTATAATTTAGTCATAGTTCATGTAGGTGTTAATGGTCATTGCACCACAGATACCAGTATAATTTAGTCATAGTTCATGTAGGTGTAAATGGTCATTGCACCACAGTTACCAGTATAATTTAGTCATAGTTCATGTAGGTGTAAATGGTCATTGCACCACAGTTACCAGTATAATTTAGTCATAGTTCATGTAGGTGTAAATGGTCATTGCACCACAGGTACTAGTATAATTTAGTCATAGTTCATGTAGGTGTAAATGGTCATTGCACCACAGTTACCAGTATAATTTAGTCATAGTTCATGTAGGTGTAAATGGTCATTGCACCACAGATACCAGTATAATTTAGTCATAGTTCATGTAGGTGTAAATGGTCATTGCACCACAGGTACTAGTATAATTTAGTCATAGTTCATGTAGGTGTAAATGGTCATTGCACCACAGATACCAGTACAATTTAGTCATAGTTCATGTAGGTGTAAATGGTCATTGCACCACAGGTACTAGTATAATTTAGTCATAGTTCATGACGGTGTAAATGGTCATTGCACCACAGTTACCAGTATAATTTAGTCATAGTTCATGTAGGTGTAAATGGTCATTGCACCACAGATACCAGTACAATTTAGTCATAGTTCATGTAGGTGTAAATGGTCATTGAACCACAGGTACTAGTATAATTTAGTCATAGTTCATGATGGTGTAAATGGTCATTGCACCACAGGTACCAGTATAATTTAGTCATAGTTCATGTAGGTGTAAATGGTCATTGCACCACAGTTACCAGTATAATTTAGTCATAGTTCATGTAGGTGTAAATGGTCATTGCACCACAGATACCAGTACAATTTAGTCATAGTTCATGTAGGTGTAAATGGTCATTGCACCACAGGTACCAGTATAATTTATTCATAGTTCATGACGGTGTAAATGGTCATTGCACCACAGGTACCAGTATAATTTAGTCATAGTTCATGTAGGTGTAAATGGTCATTGCACCACAGTTACCAGCATAATTTAATCATAGTTCATGTAGGTGTAAATGGTCATTGCACCACAGGTACCAGTATAATTTACTCATAGTTCATGTAGGTGTAAATGGTCATTGCACCACAGATACCAGTACAATTTAGTCATAGTTCATGTAGGTGTAAATGGTCATTGCACTACAGGTACTAGTATAATTTAGTCATAGTTCATGTAGGTGTAAATGGTCATTGCACCACAGGTACCAGTATAAGTTAGTCACAGTTCATGTAGGTGTAAATGGTCATTGCACCACAGTTACCAGTATAATTTAGTCATAGTTCATGTAGGTGTAAATGGTCATTGCACCACAGTACCAGTATAATTTACTCACAGTTCATGTAGGTGCAAATGGTCATTGCACCACAGTTACCAGTATAATTTGCTCATAGTTCATGTAGGTGTAAATGGTCATTGCACCACAGGTACCAGTATAATTTACTCATAGTTCATGTAGGTGTAAATGGTCATTGCACCACAGATACCAGTACAATTTAGTCATAGCTCATGTAGGTGTAAATGGTCATTGCACCACAGTACCAGTATAATTTAGTCATAGTTCATGTAGGTGTAAATGGTCATTGCACCACAGGTACCAGTATAATTTAATCATAGTTCATGTAGGTGTAAATGGTCATTGCACCACAGTTACCAGTATAATTTAGTCATAGATCATGTAGGTGTAAATGGTCATTGCACCACAGGTACCAGTAGTTCATGTAGGTGTAAATGGTCATTGCACCACAGTACCAGTATAATTTAGTCATAGTTCATGTAGGTGTAAATGGTCATTGCACCACAGGTACCAGTATAATTAAGCCATAGTTCATGTAGGTGTAAATGGTCATTGCACCACAGGTACCAGTATAATTTAGTCATAGTTCATGTAGGTGTAAATGGTCATTGCACCACAAATACCAGTACAATTTAGTCATAGTTCATGTAGGTGTAAATGGTCAGAAGATGATTGACTTTAATAATTGGTTTAGTTCTTGGTGTCAGTCTAGGGGGAAATCCAATATTTGTCAGCATGGGAGGACATAGTTAGCAAACCACATTGCATTGTCAAACAAAATCTGTACCTCTCCCCTCTAGACTTTTCAGCACTGGATAAAACTTATCTTCCCTCACAGAGCTTTTTTAGGCAATGCCAAATTGACAAACCTTCCAGCATAGCAAAATCATACAAGGGATAAAGACAATGTCCTGAGAAAATCACCTCAAAGCCCTGTTTGCATATTCTGTTTCCTACCGACTGCCGAGATGCAGTTTATGCCTGGCATGCATGGTATCCTTGGATCCCACTCTGATGGGCCTTTTGTATATTTTCAAAATAAAGAGCATAAGAACTATTAGATCTAATGATTTAAACACTGCTTGCAACTTTAGTAAGATATGTTCAAGGGACAGGTATGTATCTCAAGAGAATCTTCATTCTCTGGAATAGGCTTCCCATCCATGTGAAGAAGAGCCCTTCCCTAACCCTATTCAAGCACAAATTGTACCAGTAGATCAGAAATGAGAAATTCTACTCTGGTCTGCCACCTATGTCTCTGATGGACAGTGGCAACTGTTAAATTATGACCTTACTACCATGTGTCCCATAAAATAACTTCGAAGGCACAATAACTAAGGATATGCATTTGGGTTGCTTGGCTATACTTAAAAAGACACCAGTGGTTGTTAGCCTAGTATAAAGCTATGAAGCTATAAACAGAAAAGAATTGTAATGGTTGATAATGAATCCATTAAGATATTAAAACAATTCTCTGAAAAGTTGTATGCACAACAGAAAGTTCTTCTGAGATCTAAGGATGACATACAATGGATACAATGGAGGAGGGCAGGCAGCCTTTTGATTCATCTTTATGGGTGTGTGATAAAACCAGCAAGCTGTTTTGATATTTTGAAAGGAGGCCAAATAGTTGGTTAATGCAGTAAAAGAAAGCAACATTCTCCAGAACAAAAGGCTGTGCAGGCATCTGAGGTACAATAGGAGAAAAATGAATGCCAAGGACTGTGACACGTGGTTGTCAGTCAGATTACTGTTTAAATAGATGGCATAAGGGGGAGGGGAAAGGAGGAATGAAGGTCCACAAGACAGAATGACCAAATGAATTGCACATGTGAGCATGGAAGCAACCAAAATCATAACTGAAAATGAGAGATCAGACCCATGGTGTACTGGGTGAAGAGTAAAAGACAACTGGGAAGATGGTAAGACAGAGAAAAATGGTGACCAAAGGTTCTCTTGGGTTTGTACTGAGCAGCACTGAAGAGGCAAGGACCAAGGAAAGAGGGATCACATGTTTCAGAGACTCCATGCGAAGGGATCGAACGCATGATAAAGAGCCTTCAGGACCCAAAGGAGTACTGAATTGGACAGAGGTGGAGTCTTAATGATTAGATCAGCTAGACTGCTTTGGAGAAAGGTGAAGAAATAAATGATTAAGTAGCAATTATTGGATGTACACAGGTAGCCAAAATGGGCTTATTATGGACAGGGAGAAGAATGCTGGGAGGGACTGGCATTTTTGTCATGTGAAACCACAAACATCACAGCAAGAGGCTAAAATGGGTGGGTAGAAGCTATGATTTGATAGCAGCACTGATAGAAGTTATGTAGAAGGAAATTAATTAAAGTGCAGTAAAATGCTGGGTTTCAATTTGCTACAGTAAAGAAGATAGTTCATTTTACTTATTTATTTCTCAATTTGATGACCAGATAAATCCCACTGTGATAGTAGCCTGTTTTCAGGGGAGACTGAAGGTGGATATCACTAGCAGAAATTTGGCCAGGGCATTGGGGAACTTCCTGTACTCTTCAAAGCTGCTAGATGGCACTGGAGGGCCCCTACAGTAGTGACAAAGAGGCGAATGAAAGCAGCAGCGTGGAGGAGAAGAGAAACCCTATGGAGAGTTCAGAGGTGTAAATGGGATTTTGGAGAACATTTTGTTTGATAGGGAGCTTCAGAATATAAACAGATTCCTGTGTCGTGGATGTTACAAATGAGCAGTGTTAAGCTGTCTCCATGGAGAAGTGAGTCTGTTGAACTGGGACAGATAGAACTGGTGTCAGGAGGGCTTAAAGATGCTGTTCAGTTAGAAATAATTGAGCAGGATGATCCAGGTGACAGTTCTGCTTCATGAGGTGAGAAGGCAGATAACTTTTTGGAAGTGCAGAGGACGGCGATGTGGAAAAGGAACCAGTTGATGAGGAAGCAGAGAATACATTACTTAAAACTTCTGCAGCAGTGATAGAAATGAAAAGAAGAAAACTGCAACAAACTGAGAAGGTGTCTGCTTTTGTGGCAGCAGGTAATGAAGTAACTAAAGCTTGTGCAGCAGTAACAGCAGGTAAATAAGGACAGCAGCAACAAACTGAAAGAAGAGAAGAGAAGAGCAACTGTGCAAATAAAAATAAAAACAAACACCATAATAGATATTATGTATCAGGGAATTTGGTGACTGTTCTGAGCTTTAAAGCTCAAGAGATTCAATCTTTACATATTAAGACAGAGACTTTTGTGACCTAACATTTGAAAATGAGAGGCATATGATAACATTTCTGGAATGCTGTAACAAAATTTATTTTTATTTATTTATCATTTGTTGACCGGGAAAGTCCGACTAGGTTCCACAGAGCCTGTTTTTAGCAGAGGCCTGGGGAGAAATGCTCCAGATGCATGTCTTTGGAATGTGGGAGGAAACTGGAGTACCCGGAGGAAACCCACGCGAACACAGGGAGAACATGCAAACTCCACACAGAAGACACCCCAGCCAAGAATCGAACTGGAGAACCTCTTGCTGTGAGGTGACAATGTTAACCGTTGCACCACTGTGCCACCCAAAAGGATGTTTATTGGTGGAACAATTATTTGTTTTCTGGTAGCAACTTAAATGTTAAAAAATGTTACTTGGTTTAGAACTGTGCCTCTACGGACCCTGGTAATTACCGCCCCATAAGCTTAACAAGTCTAGTCTGCAAAGCTATGGAGAGGATCATAATGGAGCTCATAAACAAAGATATAGGGGACTTGCAGACATTGGACCCGACCCAGTTTGGCTTCGTCAAGGGCAGATCAAGCCTTTTGAACTTGGTCGACTTCTTCGAAACAGTCACCAAGGCCATTGATGAGGGAAAGGCAGTCCATACAGCCTACCTTGACCTTGCAAAGGCCTTCGACACAATACCCCACTCGGGTATTGTAGAAAAACTTACCAGCTTAAATGTAAACCCATATGTCACAAGATGGGTTGCAAACTGGCTTAAGGACAGAACCCACAGGGTTAGAGTTGCTGGCGCTATGTCAGACTCCAAGCCGGTCACAAGTGGTGTCCCACAGGGCTCGGTCCTTGGCCCCCTATTGTTCGGCATCTACTTCTCAGAAGTACAGGCCAACATGGGAGGACTTTGGCTGACAAAGTTTGCAGACGACTGCAAACTGGGCGCCATAGTGGAAAGTGCATCGGACACAGATATCCTTCAGAAGGGACTCACGGAAACAGATAGCTGGTGCCAGAGCCATGGCCTGAAGTTAAATGCCAAAAAAATTATAGTCATACCCTTCGGGAAAAACAAGGTAACCCCAAGCTACCATATAGGTGGCAATCCACTAAGCACAGAAGAGGTTATCAGGGACCTGGGGACCCAGGTTGACAGTGGCCTTTCTTTTGACACTGACGTTGCTAAAGTGGTTAGAAAGACCTTCTACATTGCCCACCTGATCATGAAGGGATTCACATCCAGATCTAGTGAGGTCATTGTTCCCCTGTACTCTTCACTTATCAGACCAATGATCGAGTACAATGCTCCATTCAGGATGTATCTCACCCGACATCTGCAGCAATTGGAGAGACCCCAAAAGTTCCTCACCAAAAGGATAAAGGGACTCCAAAATCTGTCATATGCTGCCAGATTGAAGAAACTCCAGCTCTGTTCAGTTGCATACCGTCTGCTCAGAGGTGACATGTGCCTGACATACAAGGCCATGTCCAACCCGGAATTAATGGACATGCTCCACCTCAAAAAATCCAAATCCACCAAAACCACTAGAGCAAGCGACTTAAACCTTAGCATGGATATAAATAGAATGTGCTGGAGGGATAGATTTATCACTCAGAGACTCCCTATGCTGTGGAATAAAATCCCGATCCATGTGAGGCAGAGCACCTCGCTGGCTCTGTTCAAGAGAAATCTTGACTTGTGGATGGGAGATCGTAGGTTTATCCTGGGAATCATCTCTGTGTCACTGCTGGACAGAGGCACAACAAACTAATGGGCACAGTATTTTTTCATATAAGGGGTGGCGTAAGCCACAAAAATTTGGGCTAGGCTTATAAATGCCTTAGGGTAGATAGCCTAGTATAAACCTATGAACCTATGAACCTATGAACTGGTAAAATGGAAGGCAATGTCAAAAAAATGCATGCAGAGTTTGTGTGAAACTGTTCCTAGTATTGTGAAAGTTTGAGATGAGAAAAACATATGGAATGGAGGATGGAAGTTGCAAGCTGTTTTGAAATGAGAAAAAAAAAAACATGGTGAAACACTTGTCAATTGTTCTTTTTGTGGCTAGTCATAGAGGGGCATTAGGATATGCTGACCAACCTAATGTTTCATTTGTGGGGACATTTCCCATTAAATTAATGTGTTGAGGTATCATGTAACCAGTGTGGGGACATTTCCCATTTAATTAATGTGATGAGGTATCATGTAACCAGTGTGGGGACATTTCCCATTTAATTAATGTGATGATTTATCATGTAACCAGTGTGGGGACATTTCTCATTTAATTAATGTGATGAGGTATCATGTAACCAGTGTGGGGACATTTCCCATTTAATTAATGTGATGAGGTATCATGTAACCAGTGTGGGGACATTTCTCATTTAATTAATGTGATGAGGTATCATGCAACCAGTGTGGGGACATTTCCCATTTAATTAATGTGATGAGGTATCATGCAACCAGTGTGGGGACATTTCCCATTTAATTAATGTGATGAGGTATCATGTAACCAGTGTGGGGACATTTCCCATTTAATTAATGTGATGAGGTATCATGTAACCAGTGTGGGGACATTTCCCATTTAATTAATGTGATGAGGTATCATGTAACCAGTGTGGGGACAAAGGACATACAGCAAGAAGGTGTGTGCCTGAATACAGGTTGTGTAAAAAAAGGTAAACTTTTACATGGAACATCAAGAGCAAACAGGAATAAAGAAAAAGAATCGGAAAGGGAAGAAAACAGACA